>NC_043987.1:32146029-32303529 GCF_902150065.1 Myripristis murdjan | reverse complement strand
ACTATGGACAATCGTGCGATTAATCTGATTAAATATTTTAGTAGATCCACAGCCCTAATATAAATAAACGTGAGCTGAGTTCTTTCTTGTCAGTCATCACAGCGTATTTGTTTACCTGAAACAATGCTGCTCTCTTGCTTGGGACACTATTTGAATATTGCATGTTGCAGTAATAATTAGCTCATTATCCAAAGTAACAACCGACTTCTCTGCAGAGGTTTGCATGAGCGGGAAACCACACACACACACACACACACACACACACACACAGAGAAAGAGAGAGAGAGAGAACACAATTGAGAGTGTGAGCATACATTGGGGGAAGAGGGGAGAACAACAGAGTACAAGTTATATATCAATATACACATATATACATGCACAAAACTATACACACAAAACTGTGCAGAGGAACAAAAATAACAGTGATTTTAGTTTGTAAGGTAAACTGGCTGTTTTTCACAACAACATATCCCACATATATCCCACATATGTCCCACATATATATACATACACACTGTTTTATTTTCAGTAGTGTTCATTCTGTTCTGTTCTGGACACGGAAATGCTGAGAAATAAGAGCTGGGTCCCATGGCCGCTCCCCACGAGACCATCAGGATAGAAATGTTTCATCACAGGATAAAAGTGATGAGTCATGAGTAAGTTTGTATTGGTTTGCAGTGAGCCTCCTCTCCCTCTAAGAGGACAAGCCCAAAATGCCGCCCACAGCAGGACAGAGCCAGCAGACCCCCTCACTGTCCGGGTCCAACATTCAGGCCTGTAGCGTTCTCTTGTCCAAAAGATAGTGAAGGATGACTCATCACTTTTTGTCCACATCTCTGTAGACCAGTGCCAGTCAACTCTCAATGTGCATTTGGCTTTTTTTTTTTTTTTTTTTTTTTTTTTTTACTGAGGTTTAATGCACCTCAGCCCTGCTAAAACATTCCTGTCCATGCAGGCTGGAAGGTTGGAAACTCATATGAAGTAGTTTAGAAAACAACTTTATTAAAATGATTTGAGGTGCTTTAGTGCAAAAGAAATCAAAAGTCACCTGTGTGATGAGGCTGGCTTCTGGTGATTGATGTAGTGAGCTGTTCAGAGTCATTCTTAAATACATCTCCACTTTTCCATAGGAAACAGAAGACAACTTCTTTTTCAGTGGACTGCACCCAATCTAAGCAACAATCCCTACTTTACAGTGAGTTTACTCTTACTGTAAACATGACATACTGTGTTCAGGACTCCTCCTGTTGCACCACTGCTGCTTGGTTCATGCAACTGGACCAGGAATCTACAGGATCTCGTCTACAGCGGTGGCGCCCTCTGCTGGCACAGTGAAAGGCTGCTAAATAGCTGGAGGAGCCACACAGTTGATTCTTTTTTATGGCCTACAAAGCTCTTTCTTTATTAGTCCAATTAATCACTGTATCATTAAAATGTTAAGCAGTATTGCTATTATTATATTTTATAGCATTACTCTTAGTTGTAGTAGTAGTGAGATCATTTGCAGTGGTAGTTGGGATTAGCAGTTTCGGCTTAAAACTACAGTTTCATGTCCTGACCTGAAATCTCTCTCACAAGAATCACAGGACAACAAGAGCAAAACAATTATTTTAAAAAAGAGACTATAATAAACAAACCTAATACATGCCAGTAGGGCAAAAGAGACAAACAAACAAAGAGTTTACCACGTAGCAGTTGTGGTCATCACAAGGCGATCATACAGTATTGGTCTGAAGATTCATCAAATTATCATAGTAAAACAGTATAAAACCACAAACTCTTACTGAGTGAACATAATAATAATGACAATAATAAACCTTACATAGAAACTTTCAAAACATGACCTGGAGGGGAGAAGCAGAAGGAGCAATGTCCGACTGATCGGCCTCCCCAAGGGGGATAGAAGGTCCTCAATAGTCTAGCTGGAAAGGGGGTGTAGCGGCTACATTCTTAACCACCAGAAGCCGCGAGATGATGCTGGAAAAACTCAGATCCCCTAATGTACGTGTGATTGCTTGTTTACTCTTGCCATACAAAACTGATACATATTACCGGGTTTACAAACAAAAAACACAAGCACTAGGCGATCACAGGAAGAGCAGAGTGAAGCGGTCAACAAACGATATGCTCTCCCTACTCACCCCCTCTCCATACTGACACACCTGTGCACAGGTGTAGTTAATTCTAAAACACCATGACCGCTATGCCCATGTGATGTGCCAATTACCGTAAATGACATAATAAATGTGCAACATAAACAATATTCGCATGCCATTCATATGTGGCTTATGGCTCCAACAGGGGGTCCACGTGCATAGGGTGTTTTTTTTTTTTTTTTTTTTTTTATCGGGACCTGTTTTTTCTTAATCTTTGAAGGGTGTATTTTAAGATTCTGTCAGGTACCAAACTGAAATAATGTTCCATGGGGTTCATTTTTATCCCTTTCTTACAAAACCCTGGTACAAAATCCGAAAATGGAAAAAACAGAAAATAGCATAACTTTTGAACCATACATACTACAGGGACAAATGAACATTAAGATCCTAGGTGGTCTAGAACCTGAGTTACAGGTAAAATCACAGCAGGTGGCAGCCATTTTGAAAAATGCTTGCCACAGTTATCACGGGACAAATCTGCGATGGCCCCTGTAGCCAAAAATGATCCTTAGGGCATGCTCTAACAGTGTGCCAAATGTCATGCTTGTATCGTATAGTGCACGATTCCATCAAAATATTGCGCGTAGCCGCTGGATTATCCCTCCGCTAGTTGTTTTGTGTGATTTTTGTCCAGAAAATCACACAAAAGGGGTGTCAAACTAGTGCCATGGAGGGCTGAGAGGCTTCAGGTTTTCATTCCAACCCAAAACTCCAGCAGGTGATTTCACTGATGAGTCCCTCCTCTCTGCTTGAAGGTGACATGATCAGTGAAATCACCTGCTGGAGTTTTGGGTTGGAATGAAAACCTGAAGCCCTCCATGGCACCAGTTTGACACGCCTGCGTTATAGACATCGTCATTTCCCAAAACTGAATAAATAGCATACACGGCAACGCAAAACTGCTTTGCCAGCTCAATCATGTCGTAACTAAGATATCCGCTGGGAAAAAAATATTTTTTTCATTGACCTTTTATTGAGTTACTGAGTTATTACCGACACCGCTAACGGCTAACAGCTAACAGTTAGCCCAGCTAATCTCCCTCTATTAGGCAAGGTAAGGCAAGTTTATTTGTATAGCACATTTCAGCGACAAGGCAATTCAAAGTGCTTTACATAGAGCATAAAGGCATTAAAACAATATAAAAGAACACAAGAAAACATACATAAAAACAATTAATAAATAGAAGCTAAAAGGAGAAAGGCATTAAAACAATATAAAAGCAACACAGAAAATATGCATAAAAACAATTAATAAAAAGAAGCTAAAGTTAAAAGTTACAGTGCAGTGTAAAATATTAAACCTTAATGTGGTTTAATGGAAGGCAGCGGCAAACAGAAAAGTCTTCAGCTGTGATTTAAAAGAACTGAGAGTCGCAGCAGATCTACAGTTTTCTGGGAGTTTGTTCCAGATATGTGGAGCATAAAAACTAAACGCTGCTTCTCCATGTTTAGTTTTTACTCTGGGGACAGAAAGCAGACCTGTCCCAGACGACCTCAGAGGTCTGGATGGTTCATAATTTAGCAGCAGATCAGAGATGTATTTTGGCTCTAAACATTTAGTGCTTTATAAACCAACAGCAATATCTTGAAATCAATTCTTTGACACACAGGAAGCCAGTGTAAAGATCTGAGAACTGGAGTGATATGATCCACTTTCTTGGTCTTAGTGAGGACTCGAGCAGCAGCATTCTGAATCAGCTGCAACTGTCTGATGGATTTTTTAGGGAGACCTGTGAAGACAGCATTACAGTAGTCAAGTCTACTGAAGATAAATGCATGGACAAGTTTTTCCAAATCCTGCTGAGACATAAGTCCTTTAATTCTTGATATATTCTTAAGGTGATAGTAGGCTGACTTTGTAACTGTCTTAATGTGACTGTTGAAATTCAGGTCTGAGTCCATGACTACACCAAGATTTCTGGCTTGGTTTGTGGTTTTTAACATTATTGACTGAAGCTGAGCGCTAACTTTTAATCGTTAGGCAATGAGTCTCATGTTGAGGCTAATCTATCAGTCAGCTGCTGACGTTACCGCGGGGTCGACACACATTGCTAATAAGACAATCCGAGGTTCCCTTCAGCAACCATTGTTCTTACCTTCATTAAGTTATCCAGCTCTTCGTCTTCGACTTTTCGTGTACTTCTTGGCAGAAAATACCACTACGGAATCGACATCAGGTATTCAAACGTCATTGGTGTAGACACCTGTCACTCAATTCAATTCAATTCAATTTTATTTATTTATATAGCCCAGAATCCGAAATTACAAATTTGTCTCAAAGGGCTTTACAGGAAATACAACATCCTCTGTCCTTAAACCCTCGGACAGACGTGCAATAGATCGTAGACACAGAAAACAAACAACAAAAGATAATACAAAGCAGGGGCCAAAATCCCATTTCCCATTTCGACTATAACTCCCTCTTTCTCTCTTTCGCTCCTTTGAAACTTGCTGTACACTGTTGAGCCCTCAGCATGTTCATATGTTTTAAAGAATGGTATTAAAAGCAATAATCCTCGAACCAAATTTCTTTGCTCACTGTTCTAATTTCCACTACAGTCCGTCAAAGTAGCTTTACAAGAACTAGAAACTAAAAAAAAAGTTCTAAAACTGGAGGAAATACCTTGAAAAACCTTGAGACCAAGCTCATCACAGTTAAATTTGCTCGCAAAAAACAATAACTTTAACAGACGGTGGCAGAGCTGGAAAAAGAGAGATGGAAAGACAGGGGAATGTGGAAGACGAATGTGAGGATAGATGCATGGATGGATGGATGGATGGACAGATGGATGACAGGTAGCTCCAGCAACATTCCAGCAGCCAAGACTGGCCTCACTGTCCCGAGTGTGTGTTACTGCTGCTCTCTTCCTCCATGTCAATTGTGTAAACTTTCATTACGCCTTTGCGCAGCGCATTTTAAAGGTGAGGGCAGGGGCTCATTTGATTGGTTTAAAGTGAATCAGCTGTGTCAAACCCACTCCATGCCTTCTCTCCTCCCTTCCGCCGGTAGGAGGGGCAGAGGATTACCTGTGCCAGCGCGCAGGGCGTGCCAAACTTTTAAAATGTAGTGTAAAAACAGTTGGCAGATGAGGGATGAGGATGCCAAGGGAAAACAGATGTACTGGAGCAGCCAGGGACCTGAGCCACACAACCACCAACACCATGAAGACCTGGGTCAATAAGAGACAGAGCACGCACTCGGAAAAACACACATCAACCATTCACACTCACTCACACAGAGACAAAGGGTGAAACATTAATTATCTGCAGAAGACAGATCGAGTGTCGTTTGTGTCAAAATGATTAAATTGTAAAAAAAAAAAAAAAAAAAAAAACAACTCCAAAACTTTTTTCACTTCAATCGTAAAAAAAAACGACTCCAAAACTCAATCCAAAAAAATAAATAAATAAAAAATAAAAAAATACCCCAAACCTTTTTTCACTTCAATCAAAAAAAAAAAAAATTCAATCAAGCAAAAAAGAGTTCAAATGATATTTTTTGGGGTCTCAACTATCTTTTTTGCATTCAAACATTTTTTTCTTTGAAATTTTTTTTTGATTGAATAATAAAGACACAAATCTACCTTCATAAGAGAGAGGAGCTGTGAAACTATATTTAGCAAACCACAGCTACTCAAAACCACAAAAACATCTTGCTAGGGATATCAGCAGTTGAAATAAACAGCATGGGGCCTTTAAGGAGTATGTAGGACACACACACACACTCCAGAAGATGTAGAACATTTTATCAAGCATTCTCCTAAATAGAATTCAGAGAGCGACATGAAGAAATATAATTGGGCTGGGGTGTAGTTTTGTTTATTTATTTTTTTTAATAAATAAATTAATCTGTGTGTGTGTGTGTGTGTGTGTGTGTGTGTGTGTGTGTGTGTGTGTGTGTGTGTGTGTGTGTGTGTGTAAATAAAGCCATGCCTGTACACACCCCGCTACAGTAGGTGGCGGAATGCGCCTCTAAAGTTGGTTTTTATGATCCGCCAAGAAAAAAAGAAAAAAAGAAAGAAAAAAAAACACGCTTCCGGTTCCAACATTGGATGCCTAAGATGGCGGACCGGCGGAGAAGGAGGAGGCGCGCGTCTCAGGACAGCGAGGAGGACGACGAGTCCGGTTCGGGTTCGGAGAGCGGGAGGTCGGGCTCGCCGGCCAGCAAGGGCCGCGGAAGAGACCCGGAACCGGCGGAGGCGGCGGCGGCGGTCCGGGCCGCGGCGAAAAGCGACGCGGAGTCCGAGTGTGTAAGTTCCCGTCGGGGGCGCTAGCTGGCTAAGCTGGCGGCTCAGTCTCAGTCGGCCGGCCGGGGCTTCCCTCCTTTCGGCCGTTTTGCGGGAGTTTTTGTCGAATACGGTTCTCCCGACGACCCGGTGAGCTAGCGAGGAGGCTAAACACTCTGAACCGGGCCGCTGGGCAAACTTTCGGGCTCCTTTCGGTGCGTGGTTAGCCGCTAGCTAGGCCACGCCGCGGCTCCGTCATGTGAGTTTGCCACGTCCAGCGGCACAGGACCTTAAACCACCCGGGACTACCTGGAGATTAAACATGTTTTAGCACGAATTGGACTTGTTTTACGGGGCTGATATAATTTATAACCGAGTGCTGTGTGTATTTGACCCCGGACTTTGTTTTTTAGAAACGTTTATCCGAGCCGGACCGAGATGGAGAGTGAGCTCGGTGGGTTCTGTGTCCGAGCAGCGCCGAGGCTGTTTGTTGGCTCGTCTCGGCTGCACTGTGTTGTTTGTGGTTGTTGCTGTAATCAGACACCCGGCAGACCGTGTCTCAGCGCGGCTGCAGCAGCTGGATGGTGACCGGGAGGCGGTGAGAGGCTCGGGCTCAGGCTGGGCTCCGGCCTGGTGTGGGCTGGTGATGTAATGATCCCGGAGCCGTGTCTGCCTCATAAACTGACTCACCAAGTGGATCCGGCTTCCAGAGCTGCTTTAGTGTTTTGAAGGGCTGAACTACACGTTCATCACCCGGGTCGATACCTGTGTGCTGATTCAGTATGCATTGCGATTCTATAAGTGCATTGACTTTATATTACATTTTATTGAGATTATCCTTTAGATTGTGTATGTAAAGTTTCACGAGGCTGTGATTATCCAGCGGGTCCTATAATACCATATCATTGTGTCGTATTATACAATGATATCCATTTTGACAAAATGCTCTGCCTGCAGTGAAATGGCTGCTATGTGGGCTAACCTCATCACACATGAATCAAATGTGGCTCATTGAATCCACAAGAGTCTCAGCTTTCCAGTCAAAGCCAAGTGATGCAGCTCCAAGACTGTTGAGGCCCCAGTCTGCACACACACACCATTTTACAACAGGCCACAAGAACACATGTGGACTGCAGGGTTTTGTGGCCCAAACTGCATGGGATTAGCAGAAGGTGGGCATGTCTGCAAAGGGGAGAGCCGTGGCTGCCCAGAGAACCTATTTTCATTCAGAGATCTGGAAGTCAGCGTTCCAAACATCCCAAGGATGATAGTTTTTCCCTTGTAAACATGTAGCCTAACTTTGGACCGGTATTTACTGTCCTTGCCGAGTAACTTTGCATGACATTCTTGATACTAACAGATATCTTAAGTTGTCTAGTTTCATACAACACCAGTATCTTCACGTAACCGATTCAGCAATAATAAAAAAAAGTAAAAAAAAAAAAAAAAAAAAAAAAAGAATCACGATACCTGAGTATATCATTTTTGCTCACCCCTATTTTTTTGTTTGTTTGTTTGTTTTTGTTTCAGTTACTGGGCATTGCAGCATAGCAACAACACAAGGCACATTCTCTCAAAATGCACTGGGAATATACTGGTTTTTATATCCTTATAGAACTGGTAGGTGCATAATTAATTAGATTAATTAACCAGAGAATAGTGGAGGACAGTATTGAAGCCACTCTGTCCGTAGTCAACATGAAAACATGGCACATGCAAGTGTGTGGAATCAAGACAATTGCTGATGCTGCCCACTCAGCGTGTGTGTGTGTGTGTGTGCGCGCGCGCATGTGTTAGGGGAGGAGTCGTCGACTTTTATTGTTATGCCAACTCTGAGTTGACTCTGGAAATTGTGAGTCGGGAGCAGACCGAGTCCCCGTTTCTTGTTGCACGGTCAATGAAATGTTTCAGATGATTTGACAGAGGCTTTCGAAGCACGAGGAGGTGTCTGACTTTGTGTTGGTCTGATTTGTTGTTTTAAAGAGTGTGTTAATGTTGCTGTTTTTGTTTAAACCTTGTAGCAGTTTGGTGTCGGTGTCCTTCACTTTATATGCCGACTGGACACACTCAGCATCTCCAGCATAACTTTTAAAAACACAAACGAAGACGATTATCAGATCCGCTCAGTTGGTAAACATTTTGTCACAGAAAGGCTTGTGACTGGGAGGATGCCAGTTTGAATTTGTGGACCAGCTGGAAAATCTGGGCAGGGAAATGAGTCATAATCGTGCCCTCATCAGCTCGGACCGTCACAGTGCCCTTGAGCAAAGTGCAGTGGAGTTTTTTTCATTGGTCAGCATAGGAAGACGAAGGTTCAGAGTGTGAAGTAGAGCAGCCGCTGTCAGCCAGTCTTCCTCGGCTATGGCAGTTTGTAGATTTGTGCTTCATAATACGTTTTTTCTGTTTTTACAAGGGAACGTTATGTGAAGACATTAAAAGAAATCAGGACTTTTTATTTGGATTAATGATCTATCTTTTGTTTTCTCACTGTTTTATGCTACAAAACTCTGCCGCACATAGATGCGGTTTCTAGGGGTGGGAAAAATTCGAATCACTGATGTATTGAAATTCTGTTTTTTTCCCTCCCATGATTTTTAAAAAAATTTTTTAGAACTGAATTGATCATGCATGTTTTTGCATGCAGTCCACATGTGTTCTTTTGACCTGTTGTAAAATGGTGTGTGTGTGCAGACTGGGGCCTAAACAGTCTTGGAGCTGCATCAGTTGGCTTTGACTGGAAAGCTGAGACTCTTGTGGATTCAATGAGCCACATTTGATTCCTGTGTGATGATGTTGGCCCCCATAGCAGCCATTTCACTGCAGGCAGAGACTTTTGTCAAACTGGACATCACTGTATAATATGACCCATTGTGACTTCTAGGATAATCACAGCCTCATGAAACTTTACATCCACAAACTAGAGGATAATTTCAGGAAAACAAAAATTGCGATCGTATTATCAAATGGAAATACTTAAGAATTGCAATGCATATCAAATCGGAGCCCAAGTTATGTGACGGTATTGAAATGGGAGACAAGCATATCGTCCCAGCCCGAATGGTTCCATTTTCAAAAGGTGGTAGGCTAACTTTGAGGCCAACATTAAGTTAGTAGTAAGTTAGTTTTTCTGATAAAAACATATTACCATTAATAATCATGGCATTGTTTCATTGCTCCTCTCGTGTGCTCCAGGTAGCCACTCTTATGCTTTGCTGCCACACACCCCTGTTCCAATGCACTGTGGATTTATACACACACACAAAAAAATTAAATTGATCTGATCAGGTGTGCATCCTGTTATGTCTGAGGAATGCGTGTGATCCCAGATGTGAACGCTAAAGCAAAACCTAAACCTGAACCGGCTGGAGTTAACAGTATCTGGCCTGTGAGAAGCACATTACACGACCAGATGTTGCAGGACGTCTCATGTTTACCGAACCGCTGAGTGACCAATCCCAAACTTGCATCAAACTGTGTGACTTTTCAGGATGAGGCGACGACCCATCTTTGCACATTACAGGGTCTGGCCTCGCTGGAGCAGACCCCGCCAGGCGGAGCACGCAGCGGGTCATCAGTGTAGACGTTTACAGTCAATAAAGACCACAAGAAGTGGCCGCATTGTTTGTTTGCAGATGGAAAGAAGAAGAAAACAGCGACTGACGTTTAGGGCATATCCATGGTCGGGTCGATCAGAATTACAAGGAGAGCCGGAGGAGACAGTTTCCATAATAAAAGTTGCGGTCGTGCTCACTGTTTGCAGCAGGATGTGTCATCACTCTGTTTACTGCTGAGCAGAAAGACAAGCAGACAGTCTGATTGGCCGGTGTGATCAGTTGGCTCGTCGTTCCCTCTCATGCGAGAAGAGCAATGACAGAAATTTCCAAGATGATAGAAAATGATCCAGACATCAGGAGTGCAACTGCAACAGGAGTTCAGGGCGATGAGCTGATGTTCTCAGACAAGCTGTTTTCACTCCAGTCTTGGACGTTTGTCTGGAGCGCCGCAGTCGGCTGTGACACGGTGCGATAGGCATCTAGTCTAACTGGGCACGTTTGATTGAGTTACTGGAGATGTTTAAAACACAAACAGTTGACGTGCGCATTGAAACGGTCAGCGCATTTCTCTGTAGCTTGGACACACTGCAGCTGGTCTCACTGTAGATAAAGACATTTTATTCATAACCCCGTGACAGAGAGAAGAAAAACATTTCTTCATCCTAACTGATGGATATGATTTGATTTCTGTTTGTTGTGACATTTCGAAAAGTGGCTTAAAAATCCCCCTGACCTCTGGATGGAAACACGACAGTGGAACTTAATAATTATGTGAAATGATTACGGTCAGCCGAAATAATCATGCCGTTATGTAGTAGTTATACCTGGCCTAATAGTCCTAGTGTTTGAAATCTGCTGTTTAGTTTAGTTTGACTGTGCCGTCAAGGTTTGTGAGCTGCGTTGTATGTCATGGTTTAAAAGTCATTCAAATTTTCCTGTCTCTTTGTTTTTTTGCAGGAGAGTGAAGATGGAGTAGGAGAAGGTAAGCTAAAGTTTCTGATCATCCAACACGCTGCCCTCAAAACTGCAAAATGTATTTCATGAGCATTGTCTGTTTTTACCAAGGATATTCAAAGCATATTCTGAGGCAGTGATGGCACTTTTCAGCGTACTGGGAATCTAACGTGGCAAAACTCTAAAGATCTGTTTTATCACACTGCAACGTTACAGATGGTTGGAGGCCATTTTGTGTCCAAAAACGCCTCTCAGCTCTTCTGAAATAGCTAAGCCTTGGCCTCTTCTCGCCTAATGATTAATCTTGTGAACCTTTCTGTCTGTTCTGCACAGTCTAAATGTTCTCTCTCTCTCTCTCTCTCTGTGTGTTGGTGTCTCTCACCCTTTCCAGCGGTCCTCTCTGACTATGACAGTGCCGATCCGGAGGAAAATGGCTCCCACTCAGAGGTAAAAACATTTATTCATTTCTTCAGTCACGTCTGTGAGTTTAAGTCTCATTTTGATGTCACTGAGCTTGCATAGCAGATGATTGTCTCTCTGTAGCTCCCCCTACAGATGAAAGGTGGTAGTTGTTATAAAATCCTGTTGGTTTATGTAATACGGGGCGGCCAAGCAGTCCAGCATAAAGAGCCAAAAAAAAAAAAAAAATCCCACACTGCACAACAGTTGCACAACACATGCAGGCCTACACTATATGGGCATGCATGTGCTCCTAATTGGAAAAAAATTAGAAGAACACAAAGAAATTAAGGAGCGCAGTGGAAAAAGTACACAAACACACCTCACACGTGTCACACCTGTCCAACAGGTGTATTTATTAGTGTCATGTGGCATTTTACGTTATCATAAATTCCCTTTGACTTAATGGCTTTTTAGCACAAGCCATGTTCATGCCACCTGATGTGATGCCAGTGTCACTGTCTCTGAGTGCCAATTTTTCAAAACTGAGTCTTTTTGTCTGACTGATGTTTTGACATGTTTCTCCTCTGCTTGTGAAGTTATGGACCTTTGGCAAATACCTGGGCCAGGTTAGCATGGAGTGAGGAGAAATGACGCTCCATGTTTGAAGCTTTAAAATGCGATATTGAAGTCAAAGTCAGTATTAGAGGCACTTTATAATCTAAAGTTGCAGACTCTGATGGGGGGAAAATGTGTGAAAACCTACAGGGTTCGTACGGGTGCTTGAAAACCTTGAAAATGCTTGGATTTTAATGTTATGTTTTCAAGGTTTGAAAAATGCTTGAATTTTGGGTAACGTGCTTGTAAATGCTTGAATGCTTGAAATTGTTACCATATTTCTGGTCTGACTAAATGGACCACTTATTAAATGGAGAGAAATAAAATAAGTCGGATTAAAAATGACGCCTTCACAGCTCACGCTCTGATGGGTTTCACAAGAGCTGGATTGATTGTCATGTGTCACGCCCCCAACAAGAGGGCAGTGCAGCAGCATGCGACCAACGTGCCGGGAGGTTGCCGTTTTAATGAACGTTGGCTGGGTAATGAAAAGTAGAAACAGTGGATAAAACATGGACCAAATCCACGTGTAGCATGCTGCAAAATATGCAAAAAGAAGCTTCAACTTTTCGCTATGGGAGAGTCAGCACTCTCGAGTCATGAAAAGTAAGTCACAGAGATGACTAGCCCTACATGTGTGATTTGTTGGCTAACCAGTGGTGTAGTCTACGTGATACGCAGGTATACTGCGTATACCCACTAGAAAAGGTCCCGCATTTCCGTATAACCACTTAAAATGCGCAAAGATACGTATCAGTATGTTTTTTTGACATAACGTTCACTTTCCCGTTCATAACGTCGCCTTCTCTGTGTTACGAAGCGGCTCTTTTTGACCATTTTTCGGGGGACACTACAGCTGGAGCTAACGTTAACATTTCAGAAAGGGAGCCTGTGTGTGCGTGTGCGTGTGCGTGTGCGTGTGCGTGTGCGTGTGCGTGCGCGCCACTACCCACTAGAATAAACTAGACTACACCACTGTGGCTAACCATTAGCTGCATGCTAGACCTAAATGTAGAAGCACTATGTGATGTGTCTGAATGGCAGTGTCAATTAGTGACAATTATTAAGGGCTAAGTTAAGAACAAAACCTGCGTTTCTCAACAGTAAACTGCAGGAACTTCCCACAACTTAGAATTGAAGCACAGCTGATGTTAGCCCATAAGATGATAGACATAAGAGTAGACACCGCTTGGCTACTGGAGCGCAAGACGTATACCAAAGCAGCAAGCTCTCTCTCTCTCTCTCTCTCTCTCTCTCTCTCTCTCTCTCTCTCTATTTTTAAGCTATCTATCTATGAACCATATTGATACAGTATATTAATAATATATATGAATTATATTGATATATTTATTGTTATTATTATTATTATTATTATTATTATTATCATAATAATATTCTTAAATGGTTTTCTTGTTCATTTAATGTAATCTATTTTTTTAATCTTATTATACTTATGCAATTGTTATGTCAATTTTGAATTTTCCCTTAGGGGGATCTACCTATACCCTACATCTACTGTATAAGGAGAGGGCAGACTAAATACTTCTAGCTGTAGAAGCTGTTTTCTTTTTTCCCTCTGTTTTTTTTCTGTTTTTCTGATTTTTAATACTGCATACCTGTATTTCCTGTATGCAGTATTAAAAAAAACAAAAACAAAGGATATATATACACCGGATTTCTCCTTTAATGGTACTGGAAAACCTGAAAAAATTTACCTTGAAAGTCCTTGAAAAGTGCTTGAATTTGACCATGAAAAAAGTGTATGAACCCTGAACCTACTATGAGAAGTTTACTGCTTGCAAATATCTCAGAAACTTGATGTCAAACTTTATTATGCAAACTAGTGTTGCACAATATTTGTATGTGTTAGGGCTGACGCCTTTCATGGAAATTATAATATCGTTAGCGGAAACAGAAATGTGGCTAAAAGCGCACCTGTTCCTGTCTGTTGTGCTGCTCAGGGAGGGGAGGACGAAGAGGAGGCGGAGCACTACAGTGAGGAAGAAGCTCCAGCGGCGACCAGTGAGTCCAAACCCTCCGCCGCCGACGGCCCCACGCAGGAAGAAGTAGAGGATGAGGAAGAGGAGGAAGGGGGAGGAGGAGGCCGGAGCAAAGAGGAAGGCAAGGCAGAGGAGAAGGGAAAGCTGGCTGGAGAGCGGCAGAGCGGAGACGGACAGGTGAGAACCAGAGCCGGAGCTCGTCCGCTGACTGCAGTGAGGTGGGAAAAACATGCGGTACTGTGTTTTAACCATGAGGGGCGATGCTGAGCAGCTGCTCAACAGAGCAGAATGCATGGTGTTTATTTATTAGAAAACTTAGTGGTATTGACCTATGACAGTGTTACCTGTTTTTGGTTTCAAATTGACATTGCAACAATATTTTAATCACATCTAAGTGACTCTTCTATTAAGATGAAAAAGTGAGAGATCAGGTGGAAGTTACTGCCTCTTTCCTTTGCACGAGCCCTCGTTGTTCTGTAGACTGAGCAAAGACAGAGAACAGGAACTTCTGAAAAAGGTGTTAAAGGTCAAGTCTGAGCTTGGTTTCGAAATGAAGATGAAGCGACTTCATAATCTGGAAGATCAGTAAAGGTGCATCTTATCTAAGACATTTGTTTGGACAGCAGAACACTTTTAAAGTCACTTTCCTCAACTTTGCTTTATGTTTTTATGTTTCTATGTGAGTGTTCTTATGCCTGCCATCACAGCTGCCCCTCGGGGAAAAACAAGCATGAATTCATAAAAGTTACAACCGTGCCAGATTCCAGCCTCTTGGTGAAAACTAGCCGGCACATGATGGGCTCGTTTTTGTGGACAGCTGACTGACACAGCGAGCTGCAGAGCTGCTGCAGCTGATCGAGTTTATTGAATTTAGTTGAATTTGTAGGGCTCTATTACAGTCACTGTTCCTCAGCCCAGTTGTCATAGTAACCCTCCTGTTATCTTTGGGGTCAATTTGACCCCATTCAATGATAAATGTCTCTAAATCATATCATTTTTTAAAAATTCATATTCAGTGACCTTTTCTTATTTAATAGGGACAAATGGGTAAACAGAAAATTAACATGATATGTTTTCAATGTCCTGGATTTGTCCCACATTTTCTATGCATCTGTGTTTCTCTGGGCTCTTTTTGGCCCCAGGCTGTTCTAGCTGCTACATTTTACACACATTTGCTTTAGTTTTTTTGGAGATTGAGGAACTATAACATGCCG
Organism: Myripristis murdjan; assembly: GCF_902150065.1. Taxonomy (NCBI): domain Eukaryota; kingdom Metazoa; phylum Chordata; class Actinopteri; order Holocentriformes; family Holocentridae; genus Myripristis; species Myripristis murdjan. The sequence goes on along the minus strand of NC_043987.1, from coordinate 32,288,408 downwards.
TTTATAATCTTCAAAAAACGTCCCTCTGCTTTAGAACTTGACATAACCACACCTGTAGTGACGTAACCACACCTGTAGTAGTGCGAGAACCACTCATAGTTGATGTGACATTTAGGAGGGAAAAATAATAAACCATAATAATTTTGATATGTAAGGGTCAGTGTGGGGGAGATCATGTTTTATTTAAATGGTTATTTATGTCATCAACAAGACACCAAGTACCTGACACATAAACTTGGGTAACAATTTTTATTATAATCATTTTCCAGAGGTTTGAATTACTGGGGTCCAATTGATAAAAAATGTTACAAAATTTGAAGGTAAGAGGAGGGATAAAGGCATAAAAATAAGCTGGCATGTTGATGGTTGTAAAACTGGGACACGTACAAAAGGTTTCACCAGGCACTGAGGCTATGATGCAGTGACGTTGATTGGCTGCATAAATTATTAGAGGTAAAAGCAGTTTCCCCCAAATCATTAATCCTCATATGTTTACCACCACCTGCTAATTTTGTTTAATTCATTATTTTAAAAAATGGAAATCTGAAATCAAAATCTTTGCTGACTACATGATCGTTCCTGGTAGAAGAGGGGGTGGCTTGGTAGATGTTGGCACGTGGGCTCGCTGCTGACCTCACATCCTCTTCTCATCCAATCACAACGCTCGCAGGAGTCGACGGACGACCCTGAGACCAAGTCCGGAGGAAAACCGGGTCAGAAGCTGGACGACGACGAGGACAGAAAGAACCCGGCCTACATCCCCAGGAAGGGCCTGTTTTTTGAGCACGACGTCCGAGGACACGCGCAGGAGGAAGAGAGGTATCGATCAGTGATCAGTGATCAGTTTCTTGTCAGGTATCGGCCCTAATGTCCCAAATGAGATGGAGCTTCCTGCCTGACCACAGCTTCGTGAAGTCTGTAAAGCCTGCAGGCTTGGCACATTCAGGGCCCAGATTTAACACCAGTTACCCACCAAACATTGGTTAATTTGGGTTTTGGTGAGTAAATACATCAGGGCCACCAGCCAGGTGGCCAGAAAATAATTTGGAATCACAGAATGTAAATAAGCAGTTTTATGGCTCATAACAGATATTTCGACAGATATTGTAAATTTTTTCAGTTCTCAAAGCCAAAAACTAAATTTTGGATCCTGTGCCTGTTGTGTCGGCGTATTTCTTTCATTGTGTGGAAATGTTTTTTCCCCTCTTCGTTTTTGGTCATTTCTTTCTTCTCCTGTTATTGATCAGGTGTGCTGGGTCACCCTGCCCTCAAAGAGCTGCTAACACAAACAGACTTTCACTAACTCAGATTTGAAGTCAGTTGAGATTCAGTGGCGAAATTCAGTCTTTCATGATGGTGTAAATGCAGTTTTAGAGGCTTTTCTGATCATGACATGAATCTACAACATTATATCACTCTCTCTCTCTCTCTCGCTCTCTCTCAGGCCTAAAGGTCGGAACAGGAAGTTGTGGAAGGACGAGGGACGCTGGGAACACGACAAATTCAGGGAGGAGGAGCAGGCGCCGAAGAGCCGGGAGGAGCTCATCGCTGTGTATGGTTATGACATCCGGAACGGGGGCGGCCCCGGAGAGCGGCAATACAGACAGCGCAGACCCAGGTCAGATCACAACACCATCATTTGTTTAAAAAAAAAAAAAAAAAAAAAAAAGTGATAAACTACAGAAAGAACAGAAAGTCTTTAACCTCTTTGTTGGTGAAAGATGTTTTGTCTTATGCTGCCTTCATGTCGTGTGGGAAATATCAGACTTCCTACAGAGCGCACACCAATGAGCCCAGAGTGCACAGAGTGAATCTGCTGCTGTTGGCTTTATGAAAGACCCGTTTAGTCGACTTCTGCTGGTAATGTGGGCTTCCCTCAACAACATTTGTTGGCCCGGTGAATGCAGTTGTTGGTAATTGAATAGTAATTGATATTGACAGGGAACTGCCAGGCACATTTTAGATTTTTTTAGATTTGGGGAGCAGAGATGATGTACTGATGCAGGTTTTTTTTTTGTAATATATTCTTTAACAGTTACAAACTGGCACTCAGACTATCTTTAGTTTACCTGATCGTTCCCTCTCTCTCCTGCAGACACGGAGCTTCTCCAACCAGGGAGAAGCGCTGGCGGGAGGGTGGAGGAGGAGGAGGGGAGCGGCCCATTCGCTCCTGGCAGAGTGGAGGAGGAGGAGGAGGTGTGAACCGTGGAGGTGCTCCTTCATCGTCACCTTCATCCCTCCAGTCCTCTGCTTTCACACCCTCTTCCCTCCCTCCCTCCTCCTCCCAGCGTAACAGCAACCCCTCCAGAGCCCCGCCCCCCCACCACGCCCCGCCCAGCCGGGGCTTCCAGAGTGGCCGACCCTCGCACCACAATCAAGCGCACCTCCCCCAGCAGGCCCAGTACAGGAGCAATGAATCAAACGCGCCCCACCATCCCAGAGAACGACAGGGCCCTAAGACTCAGTCAGACTCCACCCACTCTCACCGGCAGGGCTTCTCATTGGCCGAGGGAGACAGGGGTGTGGTCAGCAGGGGAGGACGTGGTAGCGGGGGACGGGCAGGCCCCTCGGTGGTCGTCGAAAAGATCACCAGTAACCAAGGTGGCGTGGAGGAGGAGGAGCTGACCACTGTAACGACGGCGGCGGCGCCACAGCCAGGCGGCTACCAGTCTGCATCGCCACGGCGACAGCAGCAGCAAGAACGAGGAAACGCCGACCGATCCGCCTCCGGATCGGCTCCCTCCGACCCCTCCCTCCAGTCGCCGTCGACGGCCAATCGGGAAGCCTCGCCTCCCGCCGAGCGACCAGTTGAGCGCAAATCATACTCGCTGGCCCGCAGGACTCGCTCCCGGCCCGCCGACCTGGGCAGCAAGCAGCCGTCTGTGGAGGAGTCGACGGCCGGCGGCAACGCCTCCTCTCCCGGGGTCGTCACGGGGAAGAACTGGGCCGGAGACGGGCCGGAGCAGGGGGGAGGAGCAGGAGGAGGAGGGGGGCTGACCGGCTTGGACCAGGAGATGGCCCGGCTGAGTCTGGCCGGCCAGAACTGGAGCCAGAACCCGACATCGTACATCCGCTCCGAGATGAGAGGTGAGTGCAAAGCTTGTGTTTTTGTGTTGTTTTCCTGTACGTCTCTCTGACAGGATTGACTTTTCTGTCTCTTCTTCAGTCTTCAGTCAAAAAACACACAAAGAAACATGTGAGCATCACTCACCACTTCAGCTCTCCTACCCATACTGCCTTGTGTTCTGGTGTCATTTTCTGTACGTCGCTTGGATTTCCTCACCTCAGTTCTCTCAGACGTTTTGAGGTTGTTGCATTTGGTTCATGAGGACGCAGCAGAAACTCAAGAGCAGGAGTTTTTGTTTGGAGGAAGGAATCTTTTTCCTCACCAGATCATCTGACCAGCAAAGAATCTGCTGCTTCCGTGTGACTTTTGTTGATGGATTATGGTTTCTGTGAAATTTGTAGGTGCAAAGTGACAAAAGTCATCGTTCTCTTCATCTCTTGGACACTTTATGTTGTTTTGCGTTTTCATCCCAATTGTGTTTAGGTTTTGCAGCTAGCTGTTAACCTCCAAATTGTCTGGGTCTATTGAACACCCATAATGTAAAAAATATACATTTCATTGGTAATTATTGCACACAGAGAGATCTAGTCCCTCCAGATAAAACTGAAACGCTAATTTAAATGTGAAAACGTGGCCATTTCCAGGACGTTGCTGTAAGTTTTTTTTTTTTTTTTTTATTGATCAGTGAACAATTGAACAATATATATATTTATAATAATATTACATCAAAGTAGGTTGGAAAAAAGTCACACTTCACAAAATATTTTACATTTCCAATATATAGATACAAATGTAGGTAAAATAAAATAGGACGTCGCTGCAGGTTCAGTGCAGTTTGTCTTTGTCTTTCTGTCACTCGTCCTCCGTGGTTTTGTCCTTTCAGATGTCAAAGAAATGTTCAGGTCACTTGTCAAATGCTAGAAGGAAAGAAAATGCTTATGTGCAGAGATGTGCCAAAGCAGTGGGCAAATTGTTGGCGAATATTTGTGTTGATGTTTGTGTTTATATGTTAACGTGGTGAATTAGTGCGTGTTTGTTTTTAATCTGCCTGACTGTGATTTGGAAAATGCACCAGGTGTCATACAAATAACTATATTTCTATAATTCATTCTCAGTTATTGATCACTAACATGCAGCCTGCTTTTTTTTTTTAAATGAATTTTTCTTTTTCATGATACAATACACTTTCACCGGTCAGAACACACAGTTCATGTTTGTTTTTGATGGTTAAAATTAGTTAATTTTGACGTTATTTTACACAGTGAGCTGATGTTGAATTTTGGCTTTTCATTTACAGCAAGAATTGAATTCTGAAGTTTTACTGCTGTCTGTTTAACCCGCCATGCCCCCCCCCGTAGGTCTGCCCAGTCCCATGCACATACCCGGCGGCCCCCCCCAGTTCTCAGGCATGGAGGAGATGGGTGTCGGGGCAAACCGGGCAAAGCGCTACTCATCCCAGCGGCAGAGGACCGTGCCGGAGCCGGCGCCGCCCCTGCACCTCGGGGTGATGGAGGGACACTACTACGACCCCAGTAAGCCGCCGACAGGACGCCGTTAACACCCACACAAAGGAAAACAGATCGATGACTGTAGAGGCAAAATAGAACGTAAATGAAAGTACAACGGGGTGAATACGGGAGTTACGTTCGCGAGTTACGTTCTAAAAATAACCCGCAATAGGCGAAATCCGCAAAGTAGTCAGCTTTATTTTTTACAATTATTATAGATGTTTTAAGGCTGTAAAACCCCTCACTACACGCTTTATACACTTTTCTCAGACATTTTCTCACTTTTCTCTCGTTTAAACACTCTCAAAGTTCAAACCTTCGTAGAGAAATAAGTCCAGTAAAAGAAAAAAAAGCATGCAAAATTGCACAAAAAAAAAATCCGCGAAACTGCGAGGCTGTGAAAGGTGAACCGCGTTATAGCGAGGGACAGCTGTACAAATTAGAAGACTTATAGAAATGTATGAATGACAAGTCTCAGAAAACACTGTTTGATTTATAGTGTATTATCAGGCTGTGTAAAAACACAGACAGAACGTGAATGAGAAGGAGTGAGTGGTAAGAAATATGTTGAAAAACAAAGAAATGTGTCCCAGATCTGTGCAGCAGGAGAGGCTGTTCAGTGAGTGTTGTTGTAGTTCATGTTGTTGGCCAGCAGAGGGCAGGAACGACAGCTTAGCTCATGTCACCTGCTCTCCTGAACAGACCTAATGGGCTTTGTGGGAAAGGCATCTGGCATCTGAACACAGCCGCACATAAAAAAATCACATTATTATTATTTTTTTATTATTATTATCATTTAAGACAGAATCTAATTTTCTGGTAATTGCAGTTTTCGGTATGTTTTTTTCCCCTGCTTTAATTGACATTTTGTCCCATGTAACAGTGAAATTAAGCTATTCATCATTTTTCTGGGGACCCCCTCAAAGACCCTTGTGGGACCCCGGACCGCTCTTTGAAAACCACCGAGATAGAAGAGTCATATTGATTTGTTATGTTGTTGTTGTTGTTGTTGTTGTTGTCGTCACACCCTGAGCAAATCTCTGTCTGCCTCACAGTGTCGTACCAGGGACCAATCTATACCCATGGGGACAGCCCCGCCCCCATCCCGCCCCAAGGCATGCTGGTCCAGCCTGAGATGCACATCCCCCACCCAGGTCAGTGTGTGTGTGTGTGTGTGTGTGTGTGTGTGTGTGTGTGTGTGTGTGTGTGTGTGTGTGTGTGTGTGTGTGTGTGTGTGTGTCAGGAACAGCACGTCCAGTCTGTTGTGCTCACTTTGGAAGGTTTGTGGACTTTTATTTTACCGCACAAGGCGTTAACTTGAGCGTCTCTGTGCCAACTCTCCAGGTCTCCATCCCCACCAATCAGGCGGCCCGATGCCTAGCCCCGCCCTGTACGGAGGCCCGCCCGTCTCTCTGTCACCGGGGCAACCGCAACAGCTGCTACCACCACCTTTCTACCCCCCACCCGGGGTCATGACCTTCCCCTACCCGGCCATGTACCCCAACCCACAGGTAGGCAGAGCTGGGCACCGAGTGTGTGACGGCTCACATCTCTGCATCATTCAGCTGTGTGTGTGAAGTGGATGCTTCTCTCTCTCTGACACACACACTCTCTCTCTCTCTCTCTCTCTCTCTCTGTGCCTCGCTCGCCCCAGGCTCAGTCCCAGGTGTATGGCGGGGTGACGTACTACGACACGGTGCAGCAGCAGGCTCAGCCCAAGCCGTCGCCCCCCCGCCGCTCCTCCCAGCCCGTCACGGTCAAGCCCCCCCCTCCAGAGGTGCCCTTTGCCTCAGAGTGACCCCGCCCCCTGCCTTCCTCCCCCCCAGCCCCTCCTCTCCTCAGACATCTGACCCCTCCCCCCCGGTCTCAGCCACTCCCACCGACTCTAACCACAGGTGAGTCGACTGCACGACTTTTCTCTCTCTGTTATTTGGAAAAAGACTAAAAAGCAAACGCACGACATTGGAGGGTAACGGGTTTCACAGTGAATGAACTACATGTCCCAAGATGCATTGCTTTTTTTTTTTGCACTCTTTATATTATATTGTTCTAGTCTGACAGTTTTATAGTTGCTAACATTTGATTATTTTGCTTGCAAGTTTACCAACTTTGGCGTGGTTAACATCTCCATAGCAACAGCAATGTGTGAGTGATGGACTTTAGGATATTTGTCCTACTGAAACAGAAATTCAAGAATAAGATACAATTTTTAACAACAAATCGAAATTAGACAAACTTTAATGTGTCTGTTAGCCCTACTGTTACTTTCAAATTCTCCAACATTTTTTTTTTATCAATTGGGGTCAATTTGACCCCAGTAATGTAAACCTCCAGAAAATGAGTATAATAAATAATGCTCTCCAAGTTTGTGTCTTGTTGACGACCTAAATAACCTAAATTAAAAAAAAAAAGAAAAAAATACATAACCTCCCTTACTCCCTCCTCAAATTGACCCTAAAGATGACAGGAGGGTGAAGTGTTTGACTACAGTTAATATTTCATGGTCAAAATAAATTCTCTATTGAAATCATGGACGAACGAGCTGTAATTTTGTTTTGGGCAACTTCATGATCTTATTTTGCTGATTTAAATTTTCTGTATGTATAAAGTGATTATTTTGAAACCCGCGGCTTATTGTTTTCTGTGTGTCGTTGTTCTGTCCAGGAGCGCGGTGGGAGGGTCGGTGAGGAGCTGCGCGCAAATCCCAACATTAACGTCAGGAGGGAGGGACGACGGGACCCCGGGGAGGAGGTCCGCAGGTGACCCGCAGCATCACAGCTGGAATATCATCATTTCCCTGATTTTCTAAAAAAAAAAAAAAAAAATAGAAAAGAAAAAAAAAGTTTAAAAAATCTTGGTAGCAGGTAGTCGGGTCGGTGGTGTTTCAGGTGAGCTCCGTTGGTTTTGTCTGAGCTGCGGCTTCGTGGTTGGAAAAACTCCACGCGGTCGCAGCGGGCAGGACGCCGAACGCCACCCGCCGATCGGCTGCAGCGAAACGCCCCGAGATGTAAACGTCGGCCCGTCGCAGCCGCGAGCCCAGAACTCTCTGGAACCACTTTGAAGCATTTAACGTGAAGCCGGACGGGGCGGAGACGGGACGCTTTGCTTCATCCCGTCAGAGACTCGCCTCCTTCCTGCTTTCTGCGAGAGCGCCTGCCGCCCGACGAGGCCCGGCGTGCGGAGCCGAGTCCCACGTCTGCTGCAGAGGGTTGTTGCTCCTCTTTTTGTGCAAACCGCAGTCAGACGGCACTTCACGGGCAACATAATGGTTTCAAAGTTTTCGACAAATCGACACCATCGGTTATCCATTCACCACAGGGTTTCAGTTCATGTAACTTTACACTGTACATCAGTTAGTCATTTTTCCTTTTCTTATCACAAAACAAGGGTTTCATGTGTTTTTTTTTTTTAGAGTTACTGGGGACACTTGTTGTCCATCTGTTGTAGATAAATGGAGGGCATTGAGTCACGGAGTCCTCGCTCAACATAAAGACGGCCACATAAGCAAGCAAACGAAATGGAGGCTAAATGGAAATGATTAAAAAAAAATAGATGTTTATTGTTGGAAGAGGTCTGGAGAGGTTTGCAGGAATTAATTTTGCTGCAACACATTCTGTCTATTTTTTTTTTTTGTTTGTTTGTTTGTTTGTTTTGTTTCTGTGGCAGGTGTGTACACGTCGACAGCTTGCATTTACATTGACTGCTGTCATTTCTCTCCAACGGTGCTTCCCTGATTCCTGCAGGCCTCTGTCTTGTTGGAGCCGGTCTGTGTGTGCGTGTGTATGTGTGTGTGTGTGTGTTTTCTTACAGAGGATTTTCCCTCCAGACGGACAGCCACTACAGTTTTTTTCCTCAAAGTTCTTGTTCTTGTTCTTGTGTTGATCCATTTTCCATCCTCCGTTCCCTTCTTGGAAGATGTTTCGGTTCCGTCTCCTCGACTCAAAACGGTTTCGTAGCTGCGGTTGTTCAGCAGCGCCTGACTCTCAAACTGCATCCGGAAACTGGAACAGCCGGAAACAAATGCCGTGTCAGTTTCTAAACCCCGAGCGTTTGGTGCTTTATTCACACTTTAAGGTGCTGTGTGTGAGTCATTTTAACGTCAATAAGTCATCACTGTGCTAATTTAGAGAGAAAACATGACGAGCCTGTGGCGGGTGGTGGAAGGAGTGAAAGGCTCATGAAAAAAAACAAAAAAAAAAAACACAAAAAACAGAAAAGAGGCAACATTTGACCCAAAAAAAAATCACGATCCACTGCAACAGGAAGCAGCCGGTCGTCTCCAACGAGGTTTTTTTCCGATCACAATAACAAATACATTGATAATCACATATTGATGTTAAAATGCATCTCGCACCTTGAAGCAGGAAAGGACGCGCACACACACTTTGAAGGCAGAATTAGAAACCCTGTTTTATTCCGGTCACATAACTTCCACTCAGTCTTTTTTTTTTTTTTCATTTCTTGTTATTCCCATGAAAGTATTTGAGTTGCTTTCGGTTCATGTGTGGGGTTTTCCCGTGCGTCCCGTGCGGCAGGGCGGTGGGTTCAGACCGATCAGGGGTGCAAAACGTCGCCGGTGAGCCTCGTGTTATAAAGTCGCTGTACATAGAAATCTAAATGTGTATATAGAAGCTTGGAAAAGAGAAACTAGAGCTGTAAACCTTATTGTAATACTACTACTTAGCGCTGCAGACCAGCTAGCTAACTCCTCCTCGTCACCTTATGGAAACGTTTCGGCAGGGACCTCGAATGTTAGTCCAACAGAGCGACGGATGAATATAATTTAGAGAAATAGCAACAACAAAGGAGCTTTCTGGCTTTTGGCTTTTTTTTTTTTGTTTTTTGTTTTTTCTCAGTATGTTTTTGTTTTCCTTGTGGGCTTGTTTCCTTTTCAAATGTCTGTTTGTTTGATTTTAATACTAGTTTTTTTGTATTATTATTGTTGTTATAATAATTTTGGGAAGCAGATTTACTTTGTTGTACCTGATTTGCTTTATTTGTTGTGGACTAAGGCTTTTTTTTTTCTATTCATAGAAAATCTCTCCTGATCAATAAAACAAACTCACATGTAGTTAGCCAGGGTGCTGTGAGGGCTGATGGAGGCCAGTATGGAAAACAAGCTTACATAATAATAATAATAATGATGATCATTATAATTACAATTTGTCTTCAGTGAATTAATTAATTTGACCAAGTTACCTTGTTTTTCTTCTCGGATCCCCAAATTTTACAGTTTAAACATGTTTCTTCAAATTCCTTGTCATGTATAATTTTTTTTTTTTTTTTATTATATTTGTTGTTTTTGTTTGTAAGTTTTGCCTGATAAATTCAGCAAAAATCAATGCTGGACACATAGTTAGATTCCAAAATAAGAGCTCCACTAACTGAAGAGCTAATTTTGCCCTTACACAATAAAAGTCTCACTATTGTTAAAAGTTATTATATTAAAACTTAATTTTTGAGACAAAATAAAAAAAAGTTGTGTTTTTGAAAATTTGCTGTACCTTAATGGTGTTGGTGGTGTTTTTTTTTTTTTTTTTTTTTTTGTCCCAGTATTTTATACTAACACCCTGAATAGTTTTTAGTTTTTCCTCCCGAGCTCCGTTTGTGACGATGCCTTAGTTCAGCAGCGACAGGGTTTTGTTTTCATTGTTTATGTTAAAAAAAAACAAAAACAACAAATGGTAGCTGTCAGATCCCCGTTTCCCTGCCTCCTCCTGCTCAGACCACTTCTCTCCACTCCAGCCACAAAATCCTGAGCTGACGGATAATTCAAGGTGCTCTCAGATTGTATTATTATTATTATTTTTTTTTAAACCTTTAGCAATATTACCATCAGTATTCTGTGTTAACTGAGAAAACCCGGAGCAGGTTCTTGATCTAAAACACAAAATGATGAGAGAATCAGATTTGGGAGAAGAAGGACAAAACAAACAAAACAAAAAAAAGCTGGACATCAGATTGATGTTCAGCAGCTTTTCCCGGTTTCCTCGTCTCACAGCTGCGCACGACTCGGGATGACTTTCCGCATTTCCAGACGTACGTTTTTTTTTTTGTTTGTTTGTTTGTTTGTTTTCTGTCTCCATGTTAAGACGAGAGGAAATGTGAACGCCGGGCGAGACGTGGCGTTGCTGTGAGACGAGCGTGTCCTCGTGTCGTCCCCCCGGCCCGCCGACTCGCCTCCTCTCTCTGCCTTAGTCAACGTAAACGGTGAAACTCCCCTGCCTCCGGCTCAGGCTGAGGAGACGCCCTGCGGTTTATTCCACCGATCAGTCGTGTGTTTGTTCATCAGCTGATCTGACTTTGTGTATTTTCTTTTGCTGAATGTCTGACATTTTGAACTGAGAGGACTGAAACTCCTCAGCCGCCTGAGCCGAGAGCGAGGCGACCCAGGCGCTGATTCGACCTGTTACCTGTTTGACCTTTAACCCGCGCTGACCAGACTGTGTTCACTGTGACCGCAGTGCTCGTTTGTTTGTTCCAGTGTTCTAATAATTATAATAATAATGATAATGTTTAAAAAAAAAATGCAGCAATGGATTTCTTTTTGTTTGTGGAGAAAGTTTTGTCCAGACAGAGGATCAATAAAGAAAATAGTAAAAAGTGTTAATTTGGTGCGCAGGTGTCGTTTTTGTTTCCGACATCCGGCGTGAATTCATAAAACGGCTCCTAGAAATGAATGTTTTCTTCATTGTAAACGTGTCCTGCATTCATCTTTACCTTCAGCGCCACGAGTTCAACCAAGAACTGGATCACACACCGTTTGCATGTTTCAGTCATGTTTATTTTGTTCACTTCTCATGAATAATGACAGAAAAAAAATGCTACAGGTTATCAGATCAGTGTGACGAGCCAGGCTTAGTGACTTGATGAACAGTGTGTGCTGATTAATTAAGATAATAATAATAATAATAATAATAATAATAACGTTGCTCAGGTCACATCAAAGACAAACTTAAAAATAAAAGTATATGAATAAAAATAGCCTAGGTGTAATAATAGCATTTATTAAAAGCTATGATGTGTGATTTTTTTTTTTTTTTTTTTTGCCACCTGTTTGGAGAAACCTGCCGTCTGTTTTTACAGAGGCCTGACGGAGAGCTCGCTCACCACCTGCAGCTCAGGATCAGCCAAACCAGAGGGGAACAGGAGAAGCCCCGTCCTGCTGTCGTCCTGGGACACAAGGTGAGGAGGGTGGACTGTCCAAATCAACAAAAAACAAAACTGGACAGAGTTTTGGGCAAAATCCCCCATTTTCCCCAGACTGAGACGAGACCATTTTCTCCTCTGGACCTCCAGCGGTTCAGTTCCTATGGGTGGCATTTTTGCTGTTAGCTTAGCATAAAGACTTGAAGTCTATGGGAGTCGTTAGCCTTGCCTGTCCAGAGTGTATCATGTGGATTTGCGTCTACAGTGAAGACGACCTTTGACCTATAAAATATAACGCTTCACAACACTGGTGCACTCCAAGGCATTTTGTTTTGTGAGATCATAGCGACCTTGACCTTTGACCTTTTGACCACCAAATTTGAATCAGTCAATTGGATGTAATGAAATGATTTCACGCTCATGAGAATGAAGCAGACGGACGGACGGACGACCTAAAAAATGAAACTATTCCAAACTTTTACTTAGTTTCTGTTTATATGAGAGAAAAACTTTGGTTTGGAAGATATTTGTGGCGAAAGGTGAGAACTATTGAACCAGGGGTGAGCGGTCATAATAAGCTATAAATCAGAGCTGCCAACTCTCACGCATTGGCCGTGAGAGTCACGCATTTGATTGGCTTCACACGCTCTCACGCCACACCTCCGATTTCTCACGCTGAAGTGATCATCAAGAGCCTTTTTTTCCTTTTGACTAAAAACAGTTCTGTTTATCTGTGATCTATCTGTTGAGCCTGAGAAAAGCCACTTGTGATCGATAAGTTATGCCTGCAGAGCAGAGGTGGCGGCAGCTGGGCCACTTTTACAAGAGGCTCAGCCAATCAGAAGAATCTTTTCGATCAATCAGGGACTTCCCCTCACCCCACCGGCATATTATCCAATGAAATGAATGAGTTAGAGGCTACTCACATTACAAAGTTTGTACCGCGCCCGAGCGTTCATGCACGAGCACATGCACGGTCACGCACGCAACGCGAACGTGGATACGGTGTAAATCATGCAACTTTCCCCCTGCCTCCGCAAAATCGTTTAATGTGCGCAGCGCAATTACCGGCAAATCGCCGCGTTGCGCAATCAATAATGAACCATGTTGTCTGTGTTGTGTCCGTTGTGCTGCTGCAACCGCATATAAACAAAAGTCGGTTTATAATGAAAGTACGGCAGTCTGTGTGCGCAGAGCACCTGTCAGATCGGGTAGACCTGACCTGACCTATTTTACCCCCCCCCCCCCCCCCCCCCCCCCCCCCCCCCCCCCCAGAAATCTCACTCCAAGGTTTTTTGAAAAGTTGGCAGCTCTGTAACAGTGTGAGCATGAAATTGGGACCACAGCATGACTACACAAAAACATCACCGCTCGCCACTGTATTGAACATTACCTGAGTCTGCAAGTTATTTGAATAAAGGCCTTTTTTAAAAAAAATTTTTTTAGAGGTATGCACATTTTTAAAAGCAGTGTGCAAAATGCCTACATGTGAACGGCTCAGAATGATGTACTCACCATCAGGTGTTGCATATCAATAAAAATCTGCATAGCCTGAGCTAAAAGATCGTGCTACTCAATAAAATATAATTAATATGGCAAATACTTCAAACTGCTACATTTCATAAAAGCAAAAATAAAACAAACCAGCAACAAAAGTCAGTTTGACTTCACGGCAAAATACTCAAACGAAACCAAAATATATTTTAAGTAGTCGGATCAAGACTTTTTTTAGGTAAGTAAAACTAAACTAAAAACTAGGAATAGGTGTGAGAAAAACATTTTAGTCAACTGAAATAAAAAAAACTAGACTTGAGAGTAAAACTAAAGCTAAGTGAAGCGATATAGTAGGACAGCGAATTAGTGGCATTGTAGGGAGAAAAAAATGACAATATCCTCTGAGATCAAAGTGGTAAATTTATTAGAAAAAAAACTTAGAAATTTATGAGGAAAAAAACTCTGAAATTCTGAGATTCAAAGTCGGAAAATAAAGATTCAAGTCAAATTTATGAGAAAAACTCAAATAGTATAATATAATAAAACAATGAATAATCGAAATAATCAAGATCGTTAAAGGATTTAGCCAGAAATTGAGTTTGTGTGAGTAAAAGATGCTTTTTAAAAATCAAGTATGAGGCAGAGTTGAGTCGAAGTGTGTCAGGATGTGTGTGTGAGCTTGTCTGGAGCCACGGTGGTTTCCAGGGAAAGTCCCTGCTGACACGAACGTTTTTAGAGCCAAAAAAGATGTGAATGAAGACAGAGAGGCAGGCCCAGCTTCACTGTGAAGGTGAAGATCTTTGACAGAAATAAAGCCGGCCGACTCTGAAGACTCCAGCAGTCATTTTTCTGAAGTTTTTTGGTACATGTTGTTGTTGCAGTTGTGAGCAGTTCATCATCATCAACAAGAGAAACTGAGTTTTTCTCTTATAAATTTGTGACTTAATCATCTTTGGGTTTTTTTCATAAATTTGTGAGTTTTCTTCTCGTAAAGGCACGACTTTAATCTCGGAAATTCTGAGGTTTTTTTTTTTTTTTTTCTCTGAATACAAACCTTGACTAGTTGGCCGTCATGATATTATGTTTTTTCAATACTGACTAAATATGCAGAAAATGTCTTTAGTTTTAGTCTTTGTACAACAGAGTTCGATGCAGTTGGACTAAACAAGGCAGGTGTGAAAATGCCCTTAAGGCTCATTTATGCTCAACGTTAAGTACAGATACGGATATGGACGGTGCCTTCCATTCTTACTCTGCGTTCATTTCGTCTGTATTATCTGCACATTTGCAAGAAGTTTACGGATACGGACCAAACGGAGCAAGAAGTCAGTCTTTCTCATTGGTTATATCAGAAAAAAATTCTCCATCCTCCATCATCACGACCTTCTCCACACCACGATGCTTTTTGTTGTCCGAAACGTTTGACTCTGGGCTGCCCTCTAGTGGATTTTTCGCTGAACCTCCACGTCACTGGGAAGGAGTCATGGAATCATGTGGGCAGAGATGTTGACGACGTTTTGAGCGGATGCGTCTATTTTTGTACATAAAGGGAGCATCAATGAGCCTGTAGAGTCGATATGAACTTGACTGTGTGTGCTGTGTGGTTGTGTGTATTCAGAAGGGTCAGCAGTGATAGTTAAAGTTCTTTTAAGCATTATTGTTATTAACATAGCCTACAGGCTGTTCACCAGGAAAACTCATGGACCAAATACAAACACATGAATATATATAAATGGTGCATTTGTACTTTGTCATGGCTTGGCTTGGCTGATGGCTTTGTTTGCCCAAGTAACATGTTTATGGTTTATTATTTGATTTTGACGATGTTCTGCAAACCTCATTATGCTATTAGCTTTTTACCATAATTAACATTTGCCAGCTAGATTGACTGATGTAAGGCCACGTGGTTCAATCAATGAATGCACTCAGATGTTTTCTATTCATCTTTTTTTCTTATTGAATTTAGATTTTTTTTGTTGGTTTTGCACGGAAATACACCGTATAATGATCAGATATGTTATCATTCTTGACACGGGGCTTTGGAATGTCAACGTTCCTGGTCATGACCAGATCCAAAGTGCGGCCATGTGTGTGTGTTGGAACGATTACATTTTGAAAGTAACCTTCATAGCGCAAGGTGGACAAAAACTTGGACTCACGGGTTTCCGTTTTCTTTCCTCGCACAGACACATCGAACTCACCCTGGGTGGACCAGACTTTATCAACATGGATGTTGAAATCACCTGCCAGTATGACGCTATTATAACGCCCGGTGTCGCGAAAGAGCAATTCAAGCTCACCTCGGAAATAGAAGTACTCTTCAAGGTTTCCCCCTGGTGGGCGATACACGTTGATGAGCAGGATCGGTGCATCCCAGACAGGATGATGCAGTTCCATAGCAACATATTCAAATGTTGTCATGCGCTCACTGAGGTAAATACGACGGCCCTGAAATTCATTTGAATATTGAATTGCCACACCTCCTCCTCTGGTGCCCCTGGGCTCATGATAGAACCAAAAGTGTTCAGGTGAAGCTTGTGACAGGACTTTACTTCTGTTGTGATCGTATAACCAGGTCTCCGTGGAGAGGAACACATCCAGATTGTTTTGTTGTATGAGCTGTCTGATTCTGGCTGCTTTGTTCGCCATGGAGTGAACGTTGAGCAGCGCCATTTTCGCCCAGCGTTCTTCCTCATCACTGTCTCTGCTGGGGTCAGACTCCTGGGGGATTTCACCAAGAGCATTTACTATAATCCCCAAACCGGCGAAGGCACAGACATAGCCACGATTTTTTGGTTTGATTTTTTCAGCTTCGATGGCATCATGCTGCTCTTTGATCTCATTGATCTGCTCCCTGTGAAAAAAAAAAGTGAGGATCATTTTAGAATTTGAAGCACACCAACATCAACAGCAGTAATGTCAAAGTTTTGATTTAGAAATTCTGCTTTTTTACCAGACAAATATGGGATAATCCTCAACGAGGCGGTCTGTTATCACAGTGTAACATCTGAAGAGAAGACGCCTCCTCTGCCAAGCTTATTACTGTTTGATAACCAACCGCCTCCGAGTGGATTATCCTGTTCATTAAACGGCATCTATGCGGTCTCCAAACCAATGTGACGATAGAAAAAGCAGAGAAATTATGATAAAGCTTTTTGGAGAGTGGACAGTGCCGTCCTGTTTACAGAGCTCTGTTAGCCCCCAAAGGCAGGCAGCTAGCTGGGAGAGGCTGTGTCCTGATTGGAGGAAACCTTCCTGCAGGGTTGGAGCCCAGTCATTTACTTAACGGAGGTTAAGCCCTCGCCATTTCGGCCCTTCTTAGATCCATTTTAGTGAAGGGGACAGGGGAAGGGTCAACAGTTGATGCCAAATAGAAGAACATCATCTGAAAGTCTGAGACCTGAGTCAATATCAATATAGGGTACCATTTGGTGTCCCAGGCAGAAATCACTCACTTTTCATGAAAAATTTGCAAAATAACAAAACTCTGAGGGTTTATTATAAATGGCCAAACATTTAAACACACATTGGTACAGAGATACATCTTTAAAAGGGTGTTTTTCATATTTAAAAAATTTTTCTATGATTAGATGCATGTGATTTTGCCATGTCCCAAACTCCTCTCTACTAACTTCACTGAGTGAAATAAGTAGATAAATGATATACAATGTACAAACCTTTTACATGCTCTTGTTGCTCTCATCAAGTACTTGAATAAAATGAGTCAATTGGATCATTTATGGTCTAATTTCATAATAATAATAAACATTTTGCATGTGTCCCTGGATTTGCTGTCCACCCCGTCATTAGGTGGTTACTGCCACTAAAAGAAACCACCTGCTGTAATCAGTGACATCACTACCACTGCTTTGTCTTTTACAAATGGAGTGAAGAATAGCTCATGCAGAGAGAGTACATATCAACATTTATATTTTGACATTTTCATCATTTTATGATTGAACTTGAATGTGTTCAGTCTTAATGTGTCCACCCTGTCATTGCAAAATATGAATCTATATAAATGCTTTTCAGAAATTCAAAATATGTTTGTTAAAGTATACAGAGTCACCTTCCTAACTGATACATGTTGCTAGCTAATGGCCCACCATGTGCTCATTAAATGCTAACTTCAGCCAGAAACGTCCACCCTGTCATTGTCCACCCCGTCATCAAGTCTAGTTTTATAACAGTTTTATAAGTTTTTCAGTGTTCCAGAAGTCAAGTGGAGGACAAAACATATGCAGAGAAAGAAACCATTTGAAAGGATTCCTATGTTTCTACTTTTTGTGGTAGGCCTACATTTAGGGACGAATGGTTTTTGTTTTGTTTATATCAATCTTGTTTTTTCGTCTAGTTGAAGGTTTTATTTATTTATTTTTGCTGTTGTTGAGTGTCATTTCCAAATGTAGCCTACCTGTGCACAATTCAAAATACAGTAGGTGAAAAAGTCATGTTTTGACAAAAAACATTTGTTGACAAAACCATAACATTGTCCACCCCGTCATGTCATTGTCCACCCCGTCATGTTCATGTTTTACGTGAATAAATTATTATTTTCACAAGTTATCAAAACCTTTTGTGTGATTTTGCTCTTAAGAGATTAGGGCCAAACAGAATTATTTCAAAGTTTGACCAGATACCTTTATTTATAGAGTTTATTCAGAAAAGAAAGTACAACTTTCACAGATTTTACATATACAAACATATTTTTCCATAATTTCTGTATTTTTGAGAGATGTTTTCCAGAAACTAAAATATATTCCTGAACGAGGGACCAAATACCTTTCTGAAAATGTACATTTTGTAATCAATATGATTAGAACATATTTACTCTATTTAGAAATTGTCCCATGACAGGGTGGACACATTTTGCAATTCACTTGTACTTTCTATGCTTGCAGTCAATTTATAAAAGGTGCAGGAGCTTGACCAACATGCATTTCTAACAGCTTAAGGTCTACTTTATACAATGGATATGGAGTTCAGTGGAAAATCTCATCTTTTTTTTTGTGTAATTGAGAAGTCTCAATGGCACTTTATACTGATATTGACTCACCTGAGGATTGATTTGAGATGCAGCTCAGCTCTGTGTGTCAAGTTATTATAGTACGAGAGGTGTGCGGAGGCCCTACTGTTTGTATTTGTATTTGTTTTGGAGCAAAATAAGTTGGATTCAGATTTAATTGTTGTTAATTTTAACCACAAATAAATACATAGACTATATAAACTATACAGGCTTAGGAAACTCACTCTAATGACTATGTATTCTGCAAATCAAAAGAAATATAATATTCACATTTTTTGGTGCACAGTTACTCTTATTGTCTATTCTTTTGGTCTGTCTCCATCCGCCATGTGAGATAAATTGTACCTTCCAAATAAATTCTGTCAAAATGTCAAAATATGTCAAAATGAAGGGCTAGATGTCACTGCCAGCCAAAGTAGCTTTACCTTTCCCAAGTAAACTCAGATTGTGATGGAGTTACATATATTACAGCTGAACTTAAAAAAAATATTTGGAAGGGTTAATTACTCACCAGAAGGCCATTATTTGTTACTTGCTGAATATGGATTCGGATTTGGGTGCATCCCTATATAGTACTACATCTGTAATAATTTTTACAAAAATTATTTACAGTGTATTTGTTACACAAATGGCATTCAAGTTCAAGGAAGAAAACTAATTAAAAGTAAAATCTCATTAATGTGGTAGATGTAGATCATTTTGAAAATTTTGAAATTTGGAGCAATAGGACACAGCATCCCTTCAAGTTCAATTAAGTAAAAATTTTAAATCAGAAGGTATCAGTGGACATAACCAGGGCTCTAAATTAACACCCGCCAACCCGGGTGGCTAGTAATAAAAACGTACTAGCCAGTTTGGCCGGTGATGCATGAGGCAATCATGTCAGTCAGAGCCGCTCTACAGTTCTTGGTCATTTGCCCCCCCTGGCAGTACTTCCTACATTTCCCATGAACACTGCCGCAATGCTACGTGATGACATACAGGACGCCCACTGGCTGCGCACAGGTACGCTACAGTCTGCAGTGTAACCGGCGCGAGAAACCATGGAAACGCCAGAAAACACAAAGAAGAAAAAGAATGAACGGACTCGGAGCAAGAGCAGGGAGCATAGACTGTAAAAAAGGGGACTGAGCGAGCTAAAAAGTAAAGTAAAGTAAAAAGTAAAGTTAAACTAAATGCGACATCATGTGACGTCTGGGGGAGAGAAGGAGAAACACACACTTATTCAACTCATGAAAACGCAGACATTTTTGGGAGTTAGAAAATAATTTTGCCACAGGTTGAAAGCCCAAAGCCTTACCTTTCTCATGATACCTGTAATTTTCCGCTTGGACTTACTGTCATTGAGAAAAAAGCATTTGTTTGACCACTGCTTTTAGGAGATTTTCTCCAAAGCGCCACTGTCACTCATGCTGTGTGCTTTATAGAGCCTCATTTCTGGCTCAGGCCACACAAGTCCCAGTAGCACAGTGGATAGTGTCTCTGCCTGCCATGCAGCAGACCAGGGTTCAACTCCCCACCTCGGCAAGAGCAACAACACTACACAACCCACAAACAGCATAGGGCTGGCGGTTTAGCGCATGTCCAGGCGGTTGCAAGGGTGGCAAACACATTCAAAGTTTCTTCAGAAACTTTACAAAGTCTTGGAAATTACCAAAATGAAAAAGAAATTTAATATTTGCACTTTCTGTGTTTATTTTGTTGTATGTATTGTACTTTCTGTGCATTTTTTCATGCCAACGATGTTATTAAAATGATCAAATGCATTCAGTGGCACTCATAATCTCTCTTATTTTCACCGGAAAAAAATTGGCTGGTGATCAAAAAAGTTAATTTAGAACCCTGGACATAACATCTTACTTGATGTCATCAACCTGTTCCTTCATTATCTTGGAAGCTTCTGCTATCTCATCAGCTTTACTTCTCAGTGATTGGCTGGCTTCAGTCACATGGTTTTTCTTGACCATATCCTTCCAGTTGTCAATCGCCTCATCAAGTGCAAATGCCAGTGCAACAGCACCTCCTGCAACCTGTTAATGATTGGGAAAGGATCAATGCATGACATTTTTTCAATTGTAAGAGCAGGTGTGTAATGACCTGATAAAAATTACTTATATTGGCAAAAGAAACGAAGATTCTTGCATCCTTACACTTGCAATAAACTATTTTGAATACACAATGTTTTGGTCCAGTGGTGGACTTGAAGGGCAGGGCAAAAAACATAAAAAGGGCACATGATAGGTGGCCCACCTGTGCGCAAAAAGCTATGATGCATCATGTATGAAATAATCTTCATCCAGAACAAACACTAATATTTGTATTATAGTAATTTAATATAATTGTACTGTAATGTTGTGTTATAACTGTATTACAAAAGAACACAGAGACACCAGTAGCCCTCTTGCCTTGAATGGAAATAACCCACTGCAACATCACTCAAACAAGATATATTGTTCTTCCATTTAAAAGGATAGTTTAGAACCAAGCTTGTAGTGCACACCCCAAGATCGGCGGAACTGAAACTCCTGAGGAAGTGCTTGACTCCAGTGAACCAACATGGAGAGAAGTCCAGGACATAGTACAGAAAGTCCGATTAGCATCTGCCCCAGGACCAAGTGCTATACCTTATAACGTATACAAGAGATGCCCAATGCTCCTCCACAGGCTTTGGAAACTGTTGGACAAAAGGTGTCATCCCAACATCCTGGAAAAGAGCAGAGGAATGTTTCATACCCAAGGAAATGGACTCTTCCAACATCAGCCAGTTCCAAACTGTTTCTCTCCCAACTGTCAAACGTGAGATATTCTTCTCTGTCTTGGCGAAGAGGATGACTACCTACATGGTGAAGAACAGATATGTTGACACATCAGTCCAGAAAGGCGGCATCCCAGGCTTCTCCGGGTGCTTGGAACATACGGGTGTCCTCAACCAGCTGATCCAGGAGGCCAAGGAGAGCAAAGGAAATCTAACGGTTGTCTGGCTCGACTTGGCCAACGCATACGGATCAATCCCTCATGACCTCATCAACGCGGCTATGGAACACTATCATATCCCCCGCCACATCAGGGGAATGATCACCAGCTACTTCGGAGGATTCAAGCTACAGTTCAAAACTGCCCATTTCACAACCCAGTGGCAGGACCTTGAAAAGGGAATTGTAGCGGGCTGCACCATCTCCCCCATCCTGTTTGTCATGGGGATGAACCTGCTCATAGCAGCGGCAGGAAAGGAATCCAGAGGACCATTAATGGAGTTTGGCACCCGCCAACCTCCAATAAGAGGCTTTATGGACAAATTCACCATAACAAATTCAACACATGTACAAGCAAGATGGATCCTGAAGACACTTGATGATGTGGCAACTTGGGCTCGAATGAAGTTCAAGCCAAGGAAATCAAGAAGCATAGTGATCAGAAATGGAAAAGTGACCAGCAAGTTCCAACTGCAAGTTCAGGGAGAGTGCATATGTCATCAACATGCTAGCAAGATATTAGCCTAACTTATTGGCCCTTTGCAAAAACATAGCCAACACTTTGCACAGTATTTGGTGGCAGCTCTAGACTGTTGTCACAGCCTCCGTTTGGGAAAGCCCGCCCTACAGGACACCTGGGATGGGAGGATATAGAGCGCTGCAAGGGCACTTCATGGTGTTTTCTCATTTAAAAACATGCCCCCACCTCCCCACTGAGTGCACCAGTATTGCGGTCTGTAGACCTGAGGTGAAGGTAAACCTGAATCTTCTCCTCTTGATTATATTTTATCTCTTGATTACATTTCTACTCACGCACCTGTCTACAAGAAACTGAAGGTGTGCATGAGCATTTATAGTCATAAATTACTGATATGAATAATTATTAATGTTGTGTTTATAACTGTATCATGGATTATCAGTCTTACCTTGGCACCTCCTTTACATACAGCTTTAAATGCAGCTCCAGAGAGCTCCTTCGTCAGTTTCTGAGCTCCTTTTCTTAACAGGTATTGGTTTTTTCCTGCCAGTTGAACTGTGAAAGATGTTAATATACGAGCTACTCCAGCCATTACGCCAATCTTCAGGGTTTGCATGTCGATCATTTGCTTGGATAGCTTTGATGGATCAACTCTAAATGTACTGGTGTTTATTCGCCATGTCACTCCACTTCGTTTCGCCATTGCTTCCAGAATCTGGTTTATGGCATATTCTTCCTGTTCATCACATCCCATCGTCGCGTTCATCTCCTTTAGCCGCTGGAACAGCTTTTGGATTCTTTTTCCAATGTTACTAATCTTCTCTGCCAGTTTCTGTGCATCTTTCATGGTGCCACTCTCGTTGAAGAGCTCAATAAGCTTAGAACCAATGCTGACTGCTGCGCCGGCAACCCCGTATGTTGCTCCTGCCAAACCAAGAAGAGGAGCAGCAGCTCCTCCTGTGAAGAGAGTGGCCAGACCGGCCCCGACCAGAAATGCTCCACCAACCACAGACACTGAACTCCCAACACATTCACCAGCATTGCATTTCTTCCTTAGTGACTCCAGCTCTCGGGCCAGTTCCTTCAGCTTCTCTGCACAGCGTTCACTCTGCTTGATCCAGGAGAAAATCTCATCCACGAGTTCGTCTGCGATGCCCATGGTCTCCCAGTCCTGCTGTCCTTCTGACCAGAGGAGAAACCTTCAGTCTGCTTTAGTCTGCATCCAAAGAACCACAAGGTCAACAGGATAAACAGATAAAAATGAGAACAGACAACACAAATTCAACATTAAGGAGCCCAAATAGCCTGATGTGACATGATGATGGCGCTAGATGAAAAAGCAATCTTAGCATCTGTGTTGCTTGGCAACCATTCTGTCCACTCTATCCTGCTTGGTGGAAGAATGAATAGTTCTCAGTTTTATTGTTGCATTATTACCAATAAATTATTGATTTTTTTCTTGTGTGTTTATTTTATGGGCTATATGTAGGGTAACCGTTTTATCAAAGCAATAAGCCCCTTGAAGCCGTGAGTTACAGTGATTTTACAACGGCGATTTTACATTTTAGAACGCCCCTCAGCAGTTGTAAAATCGCTGTAACCCACGGCTTTTCGGGGCTTATTGCTTAAATATAACAAATATAAAAAATCTGCCATGAAAAACAGAAAACACATGGCTACTGCAGTTAATGCAGTACATTTTCTGTTTAAACAGTAACTTTTAACTTCGTTCGTTTTTCTTCTTTTTTTGCGTCGTCTTCTTCGTCTTCTTCTTCTCTCACATAAAAAAACACCTGTGCATCTGCAATAATAGTCCCCGGTAATTCACTTCTGTTTTGGCTTTTTTGTTTGCATCGTTGCTTTTTTATTTGCAACGCAGCGTTTTCCTTTTTTATTTGCAGCGTTTTTTATATTTGCAGTGATCATTGCTTTTTTATTTGCATCGTTTTTTTTTTATTTGTATCGTTTTTTTTTTATTATTTGCATAATTTTTTTTTTATTTGCAGCGATGGCAGTTCTCGGCCACCGTACTATTCATTCAGGCTACTTTATGTGAGTTCTTATCAAATACTTTATTTTTGTCATATAGCTAAAAGCATGAATAGAAGCTTCCTACTTCAAAAACAAACTGTTCTCGCCCTCCTGCCCTAATTATACTTAGCACATGGAAACTTCTTGAGCTACCATAGTTTAATAGCACATAGGCTAGTTATTTAGGCTGATCAGGGCACACTGAAGGCAGACACTAGCAACAAGAAACAGCAGAGTAGAAACTCCTCTGTTTCAGTGATTTGACCTGTAGTGGCAGTCCAAATTCACTAGTTATGTTTTTTATTTTTCATTTATTTTTTTTTTCATTTATTTATTTATTTTTTTTAATTTAAAATGTTGTTGAGACACAGGATCTCATTCTCAAGAGAGACCAGTCTAAGATATAACAGTATCATTAGTATAAAGATTTTCAGATGCATTTATATTTTGACCCCCATTACTGATATAAATAGTGAAGAGAGTGGGTCCTAAAACTGAACCTTGTGGTACACCTTTTGTTCAAGAATCTCAAGCTTGAGTGTTTAATCCGCATTGTTGAAAAAGTGTGTTCTGTTGAGATCCTTTTGTTTGCACTATGCTGCCACACCAGTAAGTTTGTTTGTAGTGTTTCTGCCAATTATCTAGGTGATTTATTTTATGGGCTTATATGTTACATGTTTTTGAGTTATACATGCCCCAAATCCTACTTTAATGTATTTGATTTCAGACCATGATTCCTTTTGTTTGATGCTGTAATATCCTTGTTATGAGTGAGCAGATTATATACTGAGCAGGGGGCACTCAGTCCAGGCCATGCCCATGAAAGAGTTGAAAACCTGTAAGTAGGGCTCCCTGTTGAGATTTAAAGGTTAAGTAACTGTCTTTTGTTACTATATTTACAGTTTCTATAAATAGGATCTTGAAGACCTGATCTGATCTGAGCCACTCCTTTAACTCTGTGGATGCACTAGTAATGTATGCTGAATTATTTAGGCTATATTTAATTATAATCTTAGTATGTTTGGCAAAGTATTGATTCCTTTATTTGTTTATTGTACAGAAATCATCCATCCATCCATCCTTCCATTCACCTGACTGCCCGCCTCAATAAATGGTTAAATGGCTCTTGGATCCTTGTGTTTAAATGTGCACACCAGTCAAAAGTTCTGTGATTGAGCAGATATTACGGATCTATTTCGTACCACATACCAAGTTTAAGTTCTAAAGTCTTTTTTTTTTTTTTTTTTTTTACCTTTGGTGACATTGAGGAAGCTGGAAGAGAGACTTAAAGGCTCATTTATACTCCCTTTATGTACAAAAAGTAATACATCGATTTCCAACGATGTGACCGTCTCTGCCCACATGCTTCCATGCGTCCCTTAAGTCGCTATGGCTGTTAAGCAATAACTCCACTAGAGGGCAGCACATTGCCAAAAGTGTCTGACAACAAACATGATGAAGGTGGAGGAGGTTGTATCAATGGAGCTGCTACAAAGAGGCAAAAGCAGAGGCAGTGTTGTTGATGCTGGTGTTCTGTGAGGTCATTAAACACATCATGACAGGAAGGCGGAGCAATCTTTTCTGCAATATTACCAATTAGACAGATTTCTTTGCTTCAACTATTGGCTGCACTGCCCCCCACAACTGACGATGCTGCTGCATTTCAAAAGTAAGCTTCCTGAAAACGTGCACAAATACGAAAAAAATGAATGCAGAATATGGACAGAGGCTCCGTCTCTGACAGAAAATATCATGGCTGATGGTATCAAATGCTTGAGACAAATCAATAAAAAGTGCAGCACAATATTTCTTGCTGTCCAAGGCTTCAACAATATGACTTTAGACTTTCAAGGAAGCGGTTACCGTACTATGATGCTTCCTAAAACCATACTGGGGATAAAATGTTGTTAACCCACAAGTATCCCATGATTTGCTCATTCACCTCTGCTAAAATAAACAGTTTGAAAATAGGATCACTGCCTTTTAACAAGGGGAGTACCATAATAATTTTTCCAAACCTCAGAAATGATATTGTTTTCTAATGAGAGATTAAAAACATGCAGCACTGGTTAATCTATAATGTTTGCAGCCAGGCGTGAGAAGTAAGAAAAGTGGGAAGATTGCCAGGACCTGCAGATTTTCTACGATCAAGGCCTTTTAAAGCCTTCCAGACCTCACTAACTAGAGAGGGTGGTGGAGGAGAGAGGGGGAAATTACTATCAGCAATTGTGTCAAACAAGACGTTGTTTGTTAAAACATTGTAGTATCTCGGCTTTATTTGACACAGGGACAGAGTGAACAACTGCTGGTGTCTGTTTGTAACACGACTCCACAGCAGAGCTGGCAGCAGCATTGCTTTCACTTTCATCTGCTATTTGGAACAACAAGAGTATGTTCCACCATGTCAGCACATCACAATGTCAATATGATATGACAAACTTACCATTATTATAAACTATATGATATGGCACACCCTTGCCCTAATCACTAATCGTCTCCACCAAATTCTTAATACAAAATAATAGGACAACAACAACAACAAAAAACAACTGAAATCCTCTCATATAAAACCGAAACTCCAGCAGAAACCACACGAGTGGACAGACTAAAGCACTGGACACATCGAGAAAAGGCCCTGCACCATACAGAAAGTCTAATGTGGAAAAAACTCCCTCCTTGTAGGGGAAAAGAAAACACAGGAGGTCACCTCCCTCGAAAAACAACAGCCAGAAAACATCAGGTGTGACCAATAATTAGCACATATTTCAGGTGCCATATCCTGTTGTACTCTATTAGTTTAATTTTTTTCAGCCAGTTGATGTATGGCTCTGTACCAATTAAATAAATACAACCTCTCGTCTGAACTGCAATGCTGATGTTTTACCCAAACAACTTGCATCGAGTTATCTTTATTTACTTTTTATTTTATATGCATGTTTGATCATTTTTAGTGTAGCAGTAAATATTACAGTTATATTTTTGTGATTACTGATAGTATGGCTGATTATTGATTCGACCGCTATAATACAATGGCCAACTTTGCGTTCTGTGCTCATTTTCAACATTTTTTTCTTACATCTATTTCGCTCTCTCTCTCTCTCTCTCTCTCTCTCTCTCTCTCTCTCTCTCTCTCTCACACACACACACACACACACACACACGCACACTGTATGTTTGTCACTGACAGCAATATACATATTGTATATATATGTATATATGTGTGTGTGAGTGTGTGTGTGTGTGTGTGTGTGTATGTGTGTGTGTGTGTGTGTGTATCAAAGAAATCAAAGAATATATAATATAATATATATATATATATATATATATATATAATGGTTACATAGAGATTAATGAAATTAATATATTGCGTTTTTTTGGTGGGGGGGGGTGGGGGGGGGGGGGCGGTGTTTGTTTTTTGTACATGCATGTTTAAAGTGTCGCGGACGGAAAACGCGCACCACGCTGTTCACTCTGCGGACCGGGACTCTTACCTGTTGCTCCAACGTGAAGTGAACCTGCAGCCACAGATCCGGATGCAGCCTCGCAGACCTCCGACCAGGACCGACAAGCACCGAGTTTAAAGGGACAAGAGCGTGACTGCGCATGCGCGGTGTGCTCGGCCAGTGCATGAAAACTTGAAAACTATTTCTGTCGCTTTATAAATATAGCCTACACTTCCAAATAAAATGAAGGTTGTGCACTGGTTCCGTCCTGTTAATAAAGATCATTTTTATAATTTCTTCCCATTTATTAACATCAAGTGCCCTTTTGTGATCATGAGGGGGAGACACGTCTGTGTAGATGTGTGTTTTCATGGCACTTCTTTTGTTTGTATTTGCAGAATCATTTCTAAAAGCAAAAAAAAAAAAGTAGATGTCGCATACACCATTAACCTGATTATTATTTTAGCTAAATATCATAGCCATAAGATTTTTTGGCTCCAAAAAAAAAACCCCTTTTACATTTTTAAAGAGTCAGTTTGACCACTGTTGAACATGTAAAACTCAGAAATAACAACATCAGATTACATAGACCTTTCACATTTATTCCACTTAGTCAACACACCCTGGAGGCTTTTTTTTGTTTGTTTGTTTTTTTAACTATTGTTATGTCTTTTTTCTCTTTCCCTGCATTTTTTCCTTGTGATTTATATTATTATTACACTGAAGTAAATTTTCAGAAACTCTTCTAATGAAAAAAGAAAGTATGTAACATGCATACTTCATGGACTTGAATTTACTCCAGTAAAGAAAAAAAGCAGCTGGCTGTCTTCCTATCCTCCTTCTGTGAAACCACGTGTTTTCAAGTTCCAGTTGATTTAAAAACCACTGGCTTCCAGCGCCCCCTGCTGGCAGCTCCGCCAAAACACAGTTTGGGTTCATTCATTTTTTTTTTTTTTTTTTATTCCAACAGCTGTCAGTCTATTTTTAGGGGCCGGACAGCCTAAGCTGCCAGGACCTTCATGTACTCCTGTGTTGTTGTTGTTGTTGTTGTTGTTGTTGTTGTTGTTCTTCTTCTTCTTCTTCTTCTTCTTCTTCTTCCGAGGAAATCCTACTTCCCATGCATGAAAACTCACCAAACTTTGCACAAAGGTGTAGTCATACCAGATTACCTCAGATGCAAACACAAGCCAATAGTCCTGATGGTGGCGCTACAGCAAGCCTCTAAATTTCAAAACTTTGAAAAATTATAATAAGTCAGCCATATGTGCTACAACTTCACAACTTTCATCAAAATGTAGCCCCAATACTGAAGAAACCTTTGTACACTTTACACTTAAACATCAGTTTTTCCACTTATGGAGCAAATCAATCATTGTTAAAAACAGACTACCAACATCTCCATGCTGTCTAGATGCAATGTTTGTATTTTCAGATTTTTGTCTTTTTTTTTTTTTTTTTTTGGTTTGAAATCTGCCTCACACGAATTGACACTTGCCAATTAGCTCAGTTAGATAGAGCATTGTCCTTTATGCCAGAAACTGTGAGTTTAAGCCTCAACTGATTAAAAATGCACATTTGAATACCACCTTTCTCTCAGTCTTCCTATTCTCTACTTCTTGCCTAAAACTGCCCGGCCCCGACCATTGCTACGCAGCAGCTATTATTTAAACTTGAGCTTTTAACTGGAAACAGACAAACAAACAAACAGATGTTTACATGTTGGAATCATGATGTCACGGAGAAATACAAGCAGGACTGAACCCATAAAGACACCAACGTTGTTGTCTTCTTCCTACTAAACATAAATCAAATGAATAAATGAATCAATAAGTTCCTCTGACTAGACCAGTTTCTTTTCTTTAAAAAAAAAAAAAAAAAAAAAAAAAAAAAGTGAATCCTTTCTTGGTTTGCCTGACTGGCCCTGGAACAAAAAG
Source organism: Myripristis murdjan (assembly GCF_902150065.1). NCBI lineage: Eukaryota > Metazoa > Chordata > Actinopteri > Holocentriformes > Holocentridae > Myripristis > Myripristis murdjan. The sequence goes on along the minus strand of NC_043987.1, from coordinate 32,259,306 downwards.
TTTAGTTTTTATTATTTATTGTTTATTATTTCAAGCTGCTGCACGTGTTTTGGGTGTTTTCCTGTTGTTGTTCTGGACCTGGCAGAGTCATTTCCGACAGCGCCACCTGCAGGACTGCCAATGTACAAACGTCTCGTCAGCAGCTCCGGCCCGTCAGCGACGACTCACATCCGACCGCAGAGTAGAGTTCTCATCGGGCCTGAAAATTAAGACCCGACCCGACCCGAACACGACTGGGCCAGCCCGAGGCCCGACCCGACCCGACTAATTAGCCGAACTTTAGGCCCGACAGCCCGATAAAGCCCGAAAAAAAAAAAAAATCGCCAAATTCGCCATTATTTAGCAGAGCCGGTCGGCCGCGGCACCGGGGCACCATCAGTCGGTATCAGGCGGGCCGGCCGCGGCACCGGCCAGCATCAGGCAGCTCACCTGTCAGATCCGGCAGACCTGACGGGTGGGCGCGGTGCCGGACGGTGCCGCGGCCGGCCCGCCTGATGCCAACTAATGGTGCCGCGGCATGTTCGGGTCAATACGGTAGTCTAGAAAACTGGAGATTTTTTTTTTTTTCCCGTGCGCCCCCAGTTGCACTGCCCATAGCAGAAACCGTCCCTGCTGCCGAGTCTGCCAGCACAGCGGGATACTGCTGCAACTCTCTCTCACTTGTTTGCGCTGCGCTCGCACAGCTGGTTGTCTGTCTGTCACTGAAAGTTTAGCCTCCAAATCCAATCCAGTCTCTCACTCTCTCCACCAGTCACATAAAAATGAAGCGTCATAATCAATAACAGAACAAATAATTCTATTTTTTTATTTAAAAAAAAAAAAAAAAAATCCCCCACAGAACCCGAAGCCCGACCCGACCCGCCCAATTCACGTAAATTTTAGGCCCGACCCGACCCGAAAATGTCGGGTCGGGTCGGGTCGGGTCGGGTTCGGGCAGAAGCATCAGTAGGGGAGACTGGGGTAAGATGAGACATTTTTCATATTTAGGATCACTACATCAAGGCAATCATAGTTTTGTCGCTAACTAACATATCTGCATATATTTCAGGATGTTGTGCATCTCTTCAAACAAACAGAATGAGTGTAAACATAACTGTTTCCATAATATAGCACGTCCAAAAAAAGTGGTCTTGTGGCACAACTTACCCCGTGTATGGGGTAAGTTGAGCTTAGGAGCGGGGTAAGTTGAGCGGTATCCCTACTCACCCCCCACCTTCCTCCCCACCTCCATCCCACCCCTCCCTCACCTTCTCCCTCCCTAAATAACAGTCACTTCTTCACATTCATGTGTATTTTTATTTATTAAACACAATCCAACAGGTACAATAAACAGCCGTTTTAACAGGCCTTAAAGTGCACTTGGGAAGAGAACATTAACAGCTGTGTTTTTGGAAAGAAAACACTACAACACTAGTTTCTTGCTGACAGTAAGGTCAGTTATGAACATATGAACGTAACATATTTGTGATGGCCACCATTGGCCACCACATAGCTCCGCCCCTGGCTTTCACTCAATATTCCACCTGTCAAGGTTGCAGGGGAACACAAATTGCTCAGACCTCCTTGCTGTACCACCAACTCTGTGAGGTCTGGGGAGTTTTAGAGATTTAATATTTAACCCTCATGAAGGCTTAAGTGGTCAAAACGGCCTGAGCGTCTGCGAGTCTTTTTTCCGGGGTCCTGTGGCGCGCCCATGCCTCGCCCTCGGCTCCGCGGCAGCAGTTGTGGCCTCCAGTACTCCCCCATGACCCCGGACCCCCGGCCTCGGCCCCGAACGCACCGCAGAACGCAGGAGCCGGTGGTTCAGCTTACCCCTACCGGCTCAACTTACCCCTGGCCAAATGGCTCAACTTACCCCAGAGCTACCATTTTGACTTTTTTAGTCCCCACAGATAAAATGGTGCACTTTTATGCTAGGTTTATGACCTCATGTTGTAGCTCATAGATACCACAACTGATGTATAAAACAAATTTAAAATGATTTATTTTGGTCTTAACACAATACTCATGAAACTTATGAAAGACTAAATTCACTTTCAAGAGTAAAAAATGGTTTTTCGGAAATAAATGTCTAACCACTTTACCCATGTGCTTCTTACCTTCACAGACTCCATGAAATGATGCCTTCCTCCTAAATATTTGGTCACATGATCAATGTTTTTTACCGTTTCCTAGCAACAGGGGGTGGCTCAACTTACCCTTTGGCTCAACTTACCCCAGTCTCCCCTACCACTCTCTGCAACTGGATACTGTACTTCCTCACAAACAGACCCCAGTCAGTTCAGATTGGCAGTCTCTCCTCCTACACTCTAGTGCTCAACACCGGAGCGCCCCAGGGCTGTGTGCTCAGCCCCCTCCTGTTCACGCTGTACACCCACGACTGCAACCCCCGCCATGGAGAGAACTCTATTGTAAGTTCGCGGATGACACCACCATCATCGGCCGGATTTCCAACAATGATGAGTTTTCATATCGGGAGGAAATCAGCCATCTTGCAGAATGGTGCACAGACAACAACATTCTGCTCAACGTCAGCAAAACCAAAGAGCTGATAGTTGATTTTAGAAAAATGGAGGCAAAGACACACAACCCTGTCTACATCAATGGAGCTGAGGTGGAGCAAGTGTGCAGTTTTAAGTTCCTGGGAAACAACATAACAGAGAACCTAACATGGACTTCACATATCTCTGCCCTGGTTAAAAAAGCTCAGAAACGGCTGTATTTCTTAAGGAAACTTAAGAAAGCAAAATTCCCACGCCAAGTTCTTGTCAGCTTCTACAAAGGAGCGATTGAAAGCATCCTGACTGGAAACATCACAAACTGGCATGGGATGTGCACGGCCCAGGACAGGAAGACTCTGCAACGAGTGATTAAAACTGCCCAAAGCATCATTGGCACCCATCTACCAAGTATTGATGTAATCGGGGAGGTGAGGTGCCTGCACAGAGCCAAAAGGATCCTAAAAGACAACACCCACCCCAGCCACAGCCTGTTCACCCTGCTGCCGTCAGGCAAAAGATACAGAAGTATCCGCTGCCGTACCACCAGACTACAGAGCAGCTTCTTCCCTCAGGCTGTGAGACTACTAAATGCACCATCTGAACTCCTCCATGTTTAATAATTTTATTTTTTATACAATCAATTAATCAATCAAGAGGGAACCACACTTTAATTTCATTATTCAACCTGTTGTATAATGACAAATAAACTTCCTTGTATCCTTGTATATACTGTATATAAATATGTAAGTTATGTTTTTCCCTACAAGCAGAGCTATCATATGGCTTTGGATCTCTGTGAAAAATACAGTTCACATGTAAAAGAATGCCAGCATGTTTCCAATTACTGGGATTTTCTTTTTTGTACTTTTTCATGCTAAGTCATCAATATTCTCCAGTGAAATGGCACTATGTGAAGAATTAAAAGCATGTTCAGGGGCCGCAGCTCTCCGCCTGCTCCTCCTCGTCCTTCTCCTCCTCTTTCCCTTCCTTGTGGAAGACCCTCCCATCAGGCTGCGTCACCCATCGGAGCTGCACGTCGTCACTCACGCCTTGGTCCTTCAGTCTCTGACGCAGCTGACAAACAGAAACACTCTTTATTATCTCCTCATTGTTTGCCAACACCACAGTCAGTGCTCCAACATCAATATTATAATACCAAAAGCAAAAGGCAGAAGAGGGAGGTGAGAAATCAGAGCACTAAACTTTGCAAAAAGCCCCCTCTCCATTTTCATTAAAAATATTCACTTGTAAATGCATATACCACTGTACGTTGGTTATAAATCAGCCATGACAGCAGTCTGTATAGTTGGGACGTGCCGTGTTGTGCACACATAGGCTACTTACCTCCACTGTTCTTTTTATTACTGCTATTTATTTCTTTTATTTGGTGTCTTTGTTGTGTTGTGTGTCACATGTAAGTATTACAAGTAGCCTACTCTATATAGCCTACGGTAAACCGGAGTCAAATTCTATTATGCATAAGGACGCTTGGCCAATAAAAACAGGTTTTTATAGATAGATAGATAGATAGATAGATAGGTATACTTTATTGATCCCAGACTGGGAAATTCACACGTTACAGCAGCATCATGAATAAAAACAAAAAATTAAAAATTAAAATTAAAAGTATATACAATAGAGACTAAATATGCGAAATATATACACTAAAGACAATGTCTGTATGTATGTATTGTCCAAGCGCCACATAATACAAGTGATAAACAAGCAAGTTGATGCGCCCATGCAAATAAACAGGCCATCAGATGTCAGCTCACAGGACACAGGTACATTCAAATTGCAAATTCTCTGAGGAAGTTTAAATTGATTAAAAGGAATCAGTGTGTCTGGTTTTGCCCCTGTGGGCTCTTCCATTTTTGTAGGGCATCAAAACCAAAAGCCAACTGTCCTCGCTCTAGATCTTGTTGTTTAGTCCATGTCTGACTCATTTCCTTCATCATCCAGCCTGAAGACAGAAGGTTCATCGATATTGTTGTACCAAGGACAGACAAAAATACAGTTTTGTTTGTTTTGACCATTTAATTCGCTATGAAAAACCCGAAAATTATCTGGAAAAAAAGCTACTGTGAACATTTCAGCTCCAGCTTCCTCACCTGCTGCAACAAGGCGTCCTTCATGGCCTCCAGGTCCGCTGAGGAGGCGGACTGCAGCCGCACTTTCACCACCTGCATCTTCACGACATCCTCTGGAATGGATATGTCATATTAAAATCAATTCTAAAAGATACAGGTGGCCAGGAGAAGAGGTGTGGGAGAGGTTTATGGAAACTTGTGACGTCATCGCTTCATGGGCTGTTAAAGCAGCACGTGCAGCCTCAAAGAAACCTGTTGGATGTTGGAGGAGTGCCCCGGTCACACCTGCGCTCACTACACCTCCATCACACTGACGCTTCATCCCTCCTGCCCGGCCTGCGCTGTCGCTCTGCAGGGGTGGAGATACAGAAAGACCGAGACAGCCTACATCTCTGTATTTTACACAAGAGGGGTAAGCATTATTATTATTTTTTGAACATAAAATTTCCCTTGCTATTAGACAAAGTGAATATGAAATACACTTCAGCCAGGTCCTGACACTGGTGGTGAGGTGACGGGTTAGTCTTGATATTAAAATAAGATTAAACAAGGAAAACAGGATGGTTATTTTTTGGTGCATCGCTCAGAGAAGATTCATTGTCTTGGATTTTCATTAGTACATTTTGCTTCACTGATATGTCAAATATGTCTTCGATTCTTTTCAAATTCAAAATGTTTCACCGGCCCTTCTCACCAGTGATCATCTTATCCTGCTGACAACAAAGAGTAAGAGAGCTGTGGTGTCATTTCGTCATGGCAGGGAATGCGTTAATCTTCATCCTCTTGTCAGGTTAGTGCCACTTGACTGTCATATATTCCCCCCAAAATTTCGAATTCATTGTGAAATCAGCCCATGGAGGAGTTCTTAAGAATAAAACAACAAAGTGTGAATTTATCAAAAACAATTACAATCATAACATTAATCACAATCTTTGTCATACATTTTGTCCAAAAAAAAAAAAAAACTGAGGGGGTCCAAGTCGATGTTTTTCTGGAATAAAGACTGACCGAAAAAACAAACAAACAAACAAAAAAAGCTTCCTGTTCACTGGAATCACTGTTATTTTTGTTCCACTGCACAGTTTATCTGGTTATTTGCCAAGAAATCAGTAAATCAGCCTATTAGTAATTACTCATCAGTCTTCTTGTTTGACCCCTGAGATTTAGTAGTTCTGACACTACTAAATCATGATTTCTGCTTAAAAATATATTTATAAATATACACTACTCACAAAAAGTTAGGGATATTCGGCTTTCGGGTGAAATTTCCAGATGAACCTAAAATGCATTATAACCTTTCCAGGTGAACTTAATGTGACCTTCTGTAAACTTTTGAATGCACATGTCCAACTGTTCAATGTTTCAGTACTTTTTGCACAAGTTGCTGTTCTCTAACAAGGAGCTTAACGGCAAAATTCACATCAGGTGTTTGATCCATGAATCAACCAATAAATTTCCTGGTTCAATTAGAATTGGTATTTAAACAGTCCTCCTCATCATGCTGTTCACATTTTGACATCATGAGACCAAGACGACACCTAACAGTTGATCAGCAGCACCTCGCCATTGCGAGGCTTCAAACAGGATGTCCTCAGACGGAAGTGGCCACTGAGCTTAGAGTGTCACAGAGTGTCATCAGCAGGTTGCAACAGAGATACAGAGAGACTGGAAGAGTCACAGAAAGGCATAGAAGTGGACGTCCTTTGGCCACATCCCACACTGATGACCGCTTCATTGTAAACAGTGCCCTGCGGAACCGGATGATGAATGCCACTCAACTCCAGGCACATTTAAGGGAGGTGAGAGGCACCCAAGTGTCACGTCAGACCATTCAAAACCGTTTACATCAGCATGGTCTGCGTGCTAGACGACCTGCAAGGGTACCTGACCACACCACCAGGCACAGGTGTCATCGTCTTGCATGGGCCAGGGAGCATTTACGCTGGACGAGGGACCAGTGGGCCTCAGTGCTGTTCTCTGATGAAAGCCGATTCAAGTTGAGCAGAAATGATGGCCGCCAACGATGTTGGAGACGTCAAGGAGAGCCCTATGCATCAGCCACTGTTGTCACCAGACGAGCCTTTGGTGGTGGTGGTGTTACTGTGTGGGCAGGTGTGTCTAGTCAGTACAGAACTGCCCTACACTTTGTGAATGGTACAGTGACAAGCCCATACTACCTGAATAACATCATTAATCCAGTCATTGTGCCCGTGCATGAACAACACAGGCCTAATTTCATCTTCATGGACAACAATGCTCCAGCTCATCGAGATCGCATCATTAGGGAACGGCTGCTGGAGACTGGGGTACCTCAAATGGAGTGGCCTGCACTTTCTCAGACCTGAATCCCATAGAAAACCTATGGGATCAGCTGAGTCGCCGTGTAGAGGCTCGGAGCTCTGTACCCCAGAACCTCAATGTCCTGAGGGCCGCCCTTCAAGAAGTGTGGGATGCCATGCCTCAGCAGACAATAAGTCGACTTGTGAACAGCATGAGACGTTGTTGTCAAGCTGTAATTGATGCTCAAGGGCACATGACAAGTTATTGAGACATTGACATTTTTTGTTGTGGTATATCCACCACTGTTGTTGGCTTTTGTTTCAAGAAATTGTTTGAGATAAGGAAATCACCAGTGTATGCTTCTACTTAAATGCCCTACTTTCATGATATACCGTAATATCACTGTAGCGTGAACTTTTTACATTTTCCATAAATTTCACCCGAAAGCCAAATATCCCTAACTTTTTGTGAGTAGTGTATGTTCACCGGCAGATCGAACCAAAGGCTCATCGAGATGGATTTTAGTGGAAGAACACAAGAGCTGGAGCGAGGCTCAGAGCTACTGCAGGCAGAGCTACACCGACCTGGCCAGCATCAGGAACCTCGCTGAGAACGAGGAGATCAGAGGTTTGATCAGCGAAGCCTCTTGGATCGGCCTGTTCAGAGACGCGTGGAAGTGGTCAGATGGGAGCACCATGTCATTCTCTAAATGGGATAATAGTCAACCAAGTGGAGGAGATGAGCATTGTGCGACTTCACATCTGGGAAAATGGCGTGCCGATTTATGCAGTGACAGATTTTACTTTGCCTGTTACAGTGGTAAGTAGAGATCTACAATAGGCCTATTTCATTTTGAAATTCTGTCAGTTCATTATTTACAACAAACTATTAGTCACTGGCCATATTATTTTGCTGCTTGGTGGATGGAAAGCCTGTTGTTATTAGGCAACGAACCCCAAAAACTTCCAAAAAAATAAAAAATAAATAAATTTTCTTCAAATTATGTTTATTTAGTCTATTTTGAGACATAAAAACACTGGCATCATAATGCGTACCATAGAGGGTTAAAGTTCATGAACTTGTTCACGAAGCTTGAAATGACCTCGCTCCCTCCATACATCAGAGATTTGCTTTCATTTTATGTTCCAGCCACATCACTGAGGTTTCTCCACAGCTCATCTTTTAAATGTTGCTGATGTGTCCGAATTAAGCACCAGTGTGGCTGCCTTCTGTTTTTATGGCCCTAAACTGGGGAACACACACTGTCCCTGGATATCAGAACGGCAAGCTCGCTTAGTATTTTTAAAAGGAAACGAAAAACCTATGTTGTTAATCTGGCTTTTATTTTGGAGTAATGTTATAGCCTTAGTTTTTCAATTTAATCATTGTTTTTAATTTGTATTTTTATTCTTGTGTTTGTTTTTATTTATTTGTTTAATATTTTATAGTTTTGTCTTTGTAATTTTTAGTGTAGCATATTTTATTGTTATCTATTGTTTTTATTTTTTGCCTGTGGTATTTTAATCTTGGAATGTGAAGCACTTTGGGCTGCATGCTTGTATGAAAGGTGCTATAAAAATTGTCATGTCACCTCCACCCTCCTGCAGCTTACACACACACACTGGCCTGTTTTCCTGATTTCATCTTCTGCCTGACGTTCTGGTACTGTAGCTTGTTTTATCTGATTTCTGCTACACACACATATATATGCATATATCTTTCTTGTTCTTTCTTGTCAGTCATCACAGAGTATTTGTTTACCTGAAACAATGCTGCTCTCTTGCTTGGGACACTATTTGAATTTTATGTTGCAGTTACAGTTGGCTCATTATCCAAAGTAACAACTGACTTTTCTGCAGAAGTTTGCATGAGCGGGAGGCCACACACACATGCACAGACACACACACAAACACACACACACACAGAAAGAGAGAGAGAGAAAAAACACAATTGAGAGTACTACCTCTTGAAGCTCATCGAGAGAATGCCAAGAGTGTGCAAAGCAGTAATCAGAAAACATGTTTTCAGTTATTTCACCTTTTTTTGTGAAGTACATAACTCCACATGTGTTCATTCATAGTTTTGATGCCTTCAGTGAGAATCTACAATGTAAATAGTCATGAAAATAAAGAAAACGCATTGAATGAGAAGGTGTGTCCAAACCTTTGGCCTGTACTGTATGTGGGTATCTTGTTGTGAAAAACAGGCAGTTTACCTTACAAACTAAAATCACTGTTATTTTTGTTCCTCTGCACAGTTTTGTGTGTAAATGTTTGTGCGTGTATATATGTGTATATTTACATGTAACTTGTACTCTGTTGTTCTCCCCTCTTTCCCCAATGCATGCACACACTCTCAATTGTGTTCTCTCTCTCTTTCTTTCTGTGTGTGTGTTTGTGTGTGTTTGTGTGTGTGTGTGTGTGTGTGTGTGTGCGCAGCCTCATGCTCATGCAAACCTCTGCAGAGAAGTCGGTTGTTACTTTGGATAATGAGACAATTATTACTGAAATTTGGATTACAGTATTTGCAACAAACAATGAAGATTAAAAAAATGATAAAATATTCTGTATGAACAAGGGATCATTGATGTGACTGTCTCCTCTCTGGTCGGCCTTGTGGTTTTTATTTATTATTTATTATCTTATTTATTCACAATATCTATGTTTGCAATATTCAAATAGTGTCCCAAGCAAGAAAGCAGCATTGTTTCAGGTAACAAATACGCTGTGATGACTGATAGGAAAGAACTCAGCTCACGTATATATATATATGTATATCTATCTATCTATCTATCTATATATATATATATATATATATATATATATATATATATATATATACATGGATGTCACAACATGTCACCAGGGCCCAAATGCAAGAAAAGGATGGTGCAGTCTGTTTTGAAAGTCGACAGTACCAGAACATCAGGCAGAGGGTCAAATCAGGAAAACAGGCCAGTGTGTGTGTGTAAGCTGCAGGAGGGTGGAGGTGACGTGACAATTTATATAGCACCTTTCATACAAGCATGCAGCCCAAAGTGCTTCACACTAAGGGCCCTATCTTGCGCCAGACTCCCTAAACCCGCTATTTGCGGATTTAGGATTTAGGAAGAGGCGTTCCCCCGTAAAAGTTGCTATCTTGTGCACCTCCCGCTATCCGCAAAACACCTCCGCTACCCGCTATATTATGGATAGGCGTGTTTTGGGCGTTACGCCAGTTAAACCAATCAGTGTGCCAGGTGCCATTGCCTTTAAGGGCAGGATGCGCTATCCTAAATCCTAAATCCTAAACCCGCGATGGAGAGAGGGAGGTAGATTTTCTCAGGGCTTCTACTGAGGCTAAAGCAAGGTGGCTATATACTTATGATATATTATATTATAGGCGAGTTAATTCGGGAGGTGGATCCACATGTGTCCAAGTGGACGTGTCACAAGGTTGTACTGATTGAGTAAAATCCCCAGGTCACACACACACACAAGAGGCAGAGGTGGAACTATGTGTAAACTAATTTATTGACAAGGTAGATTGGGCAAATAAAATATTAAAAATAAAAATATAGCACAGCTGCTGGCTTATGATAAAACAATAAAACGTGCTGGCGTAAGTGTCCAATTAAAACAGTCTTTCCTCTAAACATCTATATGAGTAATATACTCAGTCCATTCCGGCGGCGTCCCGGTATCAGTCCGACCGTGTGCGTGGCGAGGCTCCGTCGGGGCGTGCATTGAAGCCGCCTGGGCGCGCTCTCCTAACAGCCCAAACTTTAGGGATAGCGGATAGCGGGTGGTCAGGACCACCCGCTATCCGCTATCCCTAAAGTGTGTGCGCAAGATAGCAACTTTAGGGATAGCGCATGAAACACGCCCACGACGCACCTCCAGGCGCAAATGATGCAGTCGGCATAACGGAGAGCGGGTAGCGGGTGGCGCAAGATACCGTTAAGGGATAGCGGAAGTTCCTAAATCCGCAATTTGCGGGTAGCGGGTCGTGGCAGCGGATAGCGGGTGGCACAAGATAGAGCCCTAAAGCTATAACATTACTCCAAAATAAAAGCCAGATTCATTTGATAGGTTTTTCATTTCGTTTTAAAAATACCAAGCGAGCTTGCCGTTCTGATATCCAGGGACAGTGTGTGTCCCTCAGTTTAGGGGCACAAAAACAGAAGGCAGCCACACTGGTGCTTAATTAGGACACATCAGCAACATTTAAAAGATGAGCTGTGGAGAAACCTCAGTGATGTGGCTGGAACATAAAATGAAAGAAAATCTCTGATGTGTGGAGGGAGCGAGGTCATTTCAAGCTTCGTGAACAAGTTAATAAACTTTAAAATCAATTCCAAAAGATACAGGTGGCCAGGAGAAGAGGTGTGTGAGAGGTTTACGGAAAGTTGTGACGTCATCGCTTCATGTGCTGTTAAAGCAGCACGTGCAGCCTCAAAGAAACCTGTTGGATGTTGGAGGAGTGCCCCGGTCACACCTGTGCTCACTACACCTCCATCACACTGACGCTTCATCCCTCCTGCCCGGCCTGCGCTGTCGCTCTGCAGGGGAGGAGAGACAGAAAGACCGAGACAGCCTACATCTCTGTATTTTACACAAGAGGGGTAAGCATTATTATTATTATTATTATTATTATTATTTTGAACATAAATTTTCCCTTGCTATTAGATAAAGTGAATTTGAAATACGCTTCAGCCAGGTTCTGACATTGGTGGTGAGGTGACGGGTTAGTTTTGATATTAAAATAAGATTAATCAAGAAAAAAAGGCCTTTTTTTTTTTTTTTTTTCATGGTGAATTGCTCAAATAGGATTCATTGACATGGATTTTGCATGAGTAGCCTACATTTTGCGTTACTGATATGTCAAATATGACTTGGATTCTTTTCAAATTCAAAATGTCTCTCCGTCCCTTCTCACCAGTGATCATCTTATCCTGCTGACAACAAAGTGTAAGAGAGCTGTGGTGTGATTTCGTCATGGCAGGGAATGTGTTAATCTTCATCCTCTTGTCAGGTTAGTGTCACTTGACTGTCATATATTCCCCCCCAAATTTCGACTTTATTGTGAAATCACCCCATGGAGGAGTTCTTAAATATAGAGTCTAAGGTGTGATTTGCCCACAGAAACCAAGCAGATGTGTGATGTCTCTTAATTTTTCTAGCCTGTATGATTTTACTGTGATGTATGTGAAATGCATGAGAGCGTAAAACACATCAGACCTAATCCATCATTTATGTCAGCATATCTTCCATGTACATGATATTTAAGTAAAGAAGTCTATTTAAGTAATAAATGTCACCTTTTCTTTGCTAGTGCATCGTTAGTATTCAGACATGAGCTCCTTTGTATGCAGGAGTCACTGTACAAAGCGAGTTGCTCTAAATGAGATGTTTTGCATGTCGGCACAGGGCTGGGCAGCCTCCCCTCCTGTTTTCCTCGTCAGTACCATGTGGTTGAAAAACAAAAGACCTGGACTGAAGCACAGAGCTACTGCAGGCAGCACTACACAGACCTGGCCACCGTAACCAGCGAGGAAGACGTGGCCAAGCTGAATGACGCTTTGGGGAGTCATCCCAGTTGGATAGGGCTGTACAGTGACATTAACAGCTGGAGGTGGTCTCTGCAAAATAAGAGTTACTACGGTGAAGGAGAGGCTGAGTTCAGGATGTGGCACAGTGGTGAACCCAATAACGACTACAGTGATGAGTACTGTGTGTTAATGGGCACAGGTGGAGAATGGGGGGATTGGCCTTGTAGTTATAGTCTCCCATTCGTCTGCTACAACGGTGAGAATAAAACAACAGCAGTGAATTCATAAAAACAATAACAATAATAACATTAATCACCATCTTCGTCATGCATTTTTTTTAGTCGAAGAAAAAAAAAATACATTTCTAGATAATGAAGGCAGCCAACATTAAGATCTCAGCTTGGGTTATTGTAACATATTCTCAAGGTGAAATCCTTGTTTGCATTTCTGGAGAGATAATGACGTTATATCCCTGTGTATCTGGTTGAATGCGGATTTTGTCACTGAGAGGGTCCAAGTCGATGTTTTCCTGGAATAAAGACTGACTCAAACAAACAAACAAACAAACAAACAAACAAACAAAAAAACAAAAAACCTACCTGTTATACATGTGAGATGTTCTCCCTCATAATGAACAAAGGAAATGTTATCTTCATATTTACAACAACCTGATCATCTCTATCTTCTTGTCATTTACAGGTAGTTACCTTACAAACTAAAATCACAGTTATTTTTGTTCCTCTGCACAGTTTTTCTGGTTATTTGCCAAATAAATCAACCAAACAAACAATATTTTTATTAGTGATTACTCAGCAGTCTTCTTATTTGACCCCTCAGTGTGTTTGCTGTTTTCCCTCTTTCAGTGCAAATCATATTATTTTGCTGATTCTTCCATGGTGACTCTTGTCATCATTAGTTCTGACACTACTAAATCATGATTTCTGCTTAAAAATATATTTATAAATATATGTTCACCGGCAGATCGAACCAAAGGCTCATCGAGATGGATTTTTGTGAATGAACGCAAGAACTGGAGCGACGCTCAGAGCTACTGCAGGCAGAGCTACACCGACCTGGCCAGCATAAGGAACCTCACTGAGAACGAGGAGATCAGAGGTTTGATCAGCTACCACTCTTGGATCGGCCTGTTCAGAGACGGATGGAAGTGGTCAGACGGGAGCACCATGTCATTCTCTAAATGGGATGATAATCATCCAAGTGGAGGATATGCGCGTTGTGCGACTTCACATCTGGGAAAATGGCGTGACTATCCATGTAGTCACAGATTTTACTTTGCCTGTTACAGTAAGTAGAGATCTACAATATGTCATTTTGAAATTCTGTCAATTCAATATTTACAAAAAAGTATTAGTCACTGGCCATATTATTTTGCTGCTTGGTGGATGAAAAGCCTGTTTTTATTAATATGACATATCCATTGCAGGAGCTGTCGTGAATATGCAGGTGGTGAAAGTGCGGCTGCAGTCCGCCTCCTCAGCGGACCTGGAGGTCATGAAGGACGCCTTGTTGCAGCAGGTGAGGAAGCTGGAGCTGAAATGTTCACAGTAGCTTTTTTCCAGATAAGCTTCGGCTTTTGTCAGAGCGAACTAAATGGTCAAAACAAACAAAACTTTATTTTTGTCTGTCCTTGGTACAACAATATCGATGAACCTTCTGTCTTCAGACTGGATGGATAAAAGAAATGAGTCAGACATGGACTAAACAACAAGATCTAGAGCGAAGACAGTTGGTTTTTGGTTTTGATGCCCTACAAAAATGGAAGAGCCCACAGGGGCAAAACCAGACACACCGATTCCTACCCTCTTCCAGTGTTCAGGTCAAATCTGACCGATTTGAAACTTAATTAATCATAAAAAATGTGTTTTTTATCGTATTGCCTCAAGGCCTCATGATATCCTGCGCATTAGGCCTTTGAACATATAAAATTGTTGATCATCACTTTCATTGAATTTTGAGTGATTTAGTGAACATTGTTACACCTTTGGTGTTTGTAAAATGACCGAGATAAGAAATGCATATAAAACTATAATATGTTCATCCATCAAATGGAAAACATCTCCATACACACACCCACAGCCACAACCCCCTAGCCCCTCCACACACACACACACCACCCGCCCACCTGGGAACCTGTCTCTTTCTCGTGCTTACCAACCCCCCACCCCCCGTGTGAACCGCACCTGCCAGAATTAACAATGTATCGTATCTCCTCACAGACCCCAGACCCCATACATAAAGATTTATTTGTGCCTTGCTCTCATTTTACTCTGTGAACACAATGAGTGGACAACTGAGAGGCGGTTTTCTGTCCAAGAGGTTCTAGAGCATACTACCATATTTTACAAGCAAATGATAATAGAGAGGAGACTGAGACTGAACAGGAGATAGAGGAGCATGTCTCAGAAATGGAAGAGAAGCTTTAAAGCTTGACAAAAAGCTGACAAAGCTTTAGTGACCCCTCTAATTCAACGGCGCCAACACCTTCCCCGCTCAGCACCCTCTGCCTGGTGAGGAGTCTGCATGCCACAGAGGCTCCACCAACAGCTCTCAGCCGCCCCCCCCTTGACTATGGCAGAAAAGGAAGAGATGCAAGCTCTGTGCCCCTACAGACAATAAAACCAGCCTCTCCTGCCACAGAGGCCAGGCCTACGTTTGCAAGGCACACTCCCACCTGATCATACAATGCCACTCGTCCCTGTCCCTGTTTTGAATTTGTTTGTTTACAGTAACTGTTAATTTATGGATATGTTTTCTGTTCTGTGTCTGTTTTTTTTCTAGATTCATTGCACTTACTCATCTCATCTACTGGCCTGAGACGTTCTTTCACAGCTTGATAAGGTCTTCAACAAAAATTGAAAAGTGATTCATGGTTTTTGTGTTAATATAAGATCAGTTAAAGCAGACCGGTCAAATTTGACCGCGAACACCTAAATAAGGGCTGAGCAACGAACACTGGAGGAGGGTTCAATTTAAATTTCCTCAGAGAATATGCTGTTTGAATGTACCTGTGTCCTGTGAGCTGACATCTGATGGCCTGTTTATTTGCATGGGCGTCTCAACTTGCTTGTTTATTACTTTTATTATGTGGCGCTTGGCCAATAAAAACCTGTTTTACTGGCCAAGCGTGCTTATGCATACAATGAATTTGACTCCGGTTTACCTTATATACTTGTAATACTTACATAAGTCACACAGCACAACAAAGACACCAAACAAAAGAAATCAATAGCAGTAATACATAGAACACTGGAGGTAAGTATGTGTGCACAACACGGCACGTCCCAACTATACAGACTGTTGTCATGGCTGATTTATAACCAACGTACAGTGGTATATGCATTTACAAGTGAATATTTTTAATGAAAAGGGAGAGGGGGCTTTTTGCAAAGTTTGGTGCTCTGATTTCTCACCTCCTTCTTCTGCCTTTTGCTTTTGGTATTATAATATTGATGTTGGACCACTGACTGTGGTGTTGGCAAATGATGAGGCGATAATAAAGAGTGTTTCTGTTTGTCAGCTGCGTCAGAAACTGAAGGACCAAGGCGTGAGTGACGACGTGCAGCTCCGATGGGTGACGCAGCCTGATGGGAGGGTCTTCCACAAGGAAGGGAAAGAGGAGGAGAAGGACCAGGAGGAGCAGGCGGAGAGCTGCGGCCCCTGAACATGCTTTTGATTTTTCACGTAGTGCTGTTTCACTGGAGAATATTATTCATGACTTAGCATGAAAAAGTACAAAACAGAAAATCACAATAATTGGGAGCATTCTGGCAAACATTCTGGAAATTTTGAGCATCTTACATTTAATTTCCTGCATTCTGGTGGATTTTTATGCATTTTTTTTTTTTTTTTATAAATATCTATTATAAATTTTATAAATATCTATCAATATTTTATAAATATTGGGGGGGACTTGTACCCCTTGACCTCCTCTAAATTTGCACCCACCCACTTTCTCCAGTATGCATACCCATGCATACTAGAAAAGTCGTTTGAGTGATACTGATGGAAATTATTTTCTGCTGAAAAATCCACAGAGGATAGCTGGAACCTGTGTGAAAATAAAAGAGACAGAGGAAAGTCTATGCCGTTCTCTGTTTGTATATCAACACCAGTTTAAATAGACATTTGGTTTAATTTGACATCTTTAAAAACTGTGTTTTCTGCCTTGTCTCCTTTTCTATTATTTCACTTCATCTTTTAAATGCTGATTATTACATTTGTGCTAATTGATTGGTTGGTTTAAACTGCAATTGATGTGTCTGTTCTTTGTTTGATTTTCCTTGTGTGTGAAATTCGGTTTATCAATAAAGGTTATTATTACACACTATTAGTAATCTGTACATATTTTTAAGATTTATAATGGAAAATAATTTGATGAGATATTAATTAGTGTGCTTGTACTGACAACATATAAGCATAGGCTATGCCATATAAATAGCATTTTTCAAGCAGTGTCAAGCTGTTTCTGATATTCTGTCCCCGTCATGTAAATAAGGACAAAAAGAGGACAAAAAATCAGAAACAGGTAGGTGGCAGGTCACGTTAGGTGGGCGGGGCTTTGAGAGTCCAAGACGTGGCTGCAGACGGCGAGGTGTGTGTAACATCAGGACCGCAATAAATGAATGAGCCGGGAAAATCTGCTTTTCATTTCCGTGCTCCACACACTCGGAGTCCAAGGTCTATTTTTTTCTCATTCTTATTGTTCTTATTGTTTTATTTTTTTGTATCTCACTGTCAGTTCTTACACTTTTACTCTTTAATATCTGATTTTAACTGATACAGCCATGTGTTTTTCTTTTATTGATTTTAGTTGGGTCTCTATGTTTTTATGTACGTTTTAAATTGATTTTAAAGTGATAATGATATGATATGATATGATATGATATAATTATAAGTTATGAAGTCTTTGATACTAAAATCCTTGTGAAGAGGAAATTTTAAAGTTCAAAATATATTATATTTTAAAATTTTATTTTATCACCTTTCTTAGGTGATTAATGTCCCATCCTCTCGCCCTCATTTTCCTTTAAAGTGATGGTTCAGATTCCTACCCATATTGTGGTATTCACTGCTGTATGTGAGTGTAATAACATCCACCAAGTTTGGTCCATTAACTCTTTTCCTGTCGTGATAACAAGAACATTACTGGGAG
Source organism: Myripristis murdjan (assembly GCF_902150065.1). Lineage (NCBI taxonomy): Eukaryota > Metazoa > Chordata > Actinopteri > Holocentriformes > Holocentridae > Myripristis > Myripristis murdjan. The sequence goes on along the minus strand of NC_043987.1, from coordinate 32,241,732 downwards.
TGATCTTCTCCAAAGTAGAGGAGGAGAGAGGAGAGGAGAGGAGAGTAGAGGAGATGAGAAGAGAGAGGGCTTTTTTGTAATTATTCCATTGCAGCAAATTTGTGGTTCTCTTACAATTGTTTGTATATGCATATTTTTCAAGAAAGAAAAAAAGCAGTAAAATTGACAATTTAGAGGTTAATTTTTAATTACCCCTCTCCCCCACTGCAAGCGTGAAACCTAAGTCTCCCAGCTGCAACCTCCAGATGACACAACATAAATGATGCGCAGACCGAGCCACTGAGGCTGCAGTCGTGTTGACACGATAAAAATCAGCTGAGGGACTGATCTCAGGTGAAGCCAGCGAGCACTTCAGTTTTTCTGGAAATAAAACTTATTGTGAAACTTCTGCCTGCAGTAAGAAACAGAGACACTGTTTGCTTTAAATGTGTGGGAACTGGCTCTGTTGCATTAGTGCAGAGACCTGCGCAATGATATTGTCATTCAATTTGATTTTTCAGTTCAGTTTATTTGTATGACACTTTTCACACAACTGAATGCAACGCAATGTACTTCACAACATGAATAAGATATTTAAAAAGCCATTAAAACCAAACAGATGAAAGGATAAAATGAGAGGTAAAATACCAGATAAATTTTTAATGCAAGACAAATAAAAGGTTGGTGCATACTAACAAGCATGATGCAAAGACTTACCTGTCCGTCTGTGTTTTAATGCTGTGCAGCCGGCGTCTGTGCAGAGGAGAAGCTGCTGCCTGGACTCCCAGTGACGAGCCGGATGGTTTTATAGCTGCACACCTCGTGATTTCTTGTAAACGCTCGAGCTGCTGGAACCGAGGTTAAGTTGTGACTATGGTTCTCTGAGTTAAGAGACTGTCTCTACATGCTGATGGGATGACCTCAGTGCTCGTCCTGCATGGCACAGGCTGATAAGACAGAGCTGTGGGCAGGGCTCCAGACTAACTTTTTCACAGGTAGCACTGGTGCCACCTAGCTTTTCATTTAGTAGCACCATATTTTTCTTTGCATAGCGTGTTATTAATGCATGACCTTATCATGTTGTCAACATGATAAACAAAATAATAAAATAAAATAAAATGTGTTCTTCTGCCTGCAACGGAAGGGCTACGGAAGTACTCACACACCATGGTTTGTCCGTCGTAACGCAACCACGGGAACTGCGCTAGCCATTGTTGCTGAAAAGTATACTTTTTCTTTCTCTCCACACTGCCCCCCGTCTCTTTTGCCAACCTGTCACTGGCCTTCTCCTCTCCAGTGTCAGAAGAATCTGACATTGTCGCTTCTAGTGCTGGGTATCGATTCAAATTTCAAGAATCGATTCGATTCCGATTCACAAGATTCAGAATCGATGATTATGATTCCATCTGATTCGATTTGATCCGATATTGATTTGGCTAGTTTTATTAAAAAGCATTTTGAGCTGTTACTGAATTACATGCCTGTCTAGTTATGCAACACATTAATACTCATATTATATTGTGTCATTTGATAACAACTTAATATAGGTATTGATAATTAAAATGGCACACTTGGTATGTTGTGTTAGTGTATGTTTATGAGTTGTAGAACATAATAAATTATCTTGCAGGAGTAGATGTTTACCAGTAAGCTTGACTCCAATAATTTAACAATATGTTAAATTATTATTTGTTTTAAAAATGTAAATTACTTATCAAACAGACCTGTTTTAAGTCCTGACACTGCCGAGGAAGAACACAGTCCATTTACATCTGAGCCTCTGGAAAAGGGGTGACAGTGTATAAAACTGCCTGTAATTCCTTAACAGTTAATGTCATATTTTTGTTCAAACCCTTTAATTCAAGCTAATAGTCTGCCCTTCAATCATGTCTTGATTACATTTCAAATCCACTGTGGTGGTATACAAGAGTAAAATTATGAATATTGTGGTACTGTCCAGATACTTCTGGACCTAACTGTATGTTCAGTAGATTTACCAAAGTAAAGCTAATTTTAAAGACCAAAAATTTGAAAAAATTAAGTAAAAACAACTCAAAATAGGTTGCATTAAAAAAAAAAAATCTGACCTCAAAAACATTTGACGCAAACATGGCAATCATTTTGCCAGTTTTTGTGGCCTCAGCTTCCACCTGCTGTACTGCACTAACAGATGCGCTCCTCTTGCAGATGTTCATTTACTGCATTATATACTGTCACTATACTATACTATCATATACTGTTGTCCATTCACATTTCAGAGTGACTGGACAACAAAGTGCGATGTGCAATCTTATGAAGTGCAATAAAAACAAATGCTTTTGTATGATCTGCAATAATGACGAGTCGAGAAATTGGTCTGTACTTTTGAAAATTCCCTCCTAGTCAGGCATCTGAACCTCGAGTGTTTAATGAGGTACAAAGGAGCCCGGTGTTTAGTCTTTAAATTACACAAAAAGGCATACAGGGATTTTTTTTTTTTTTTTTTTTACGCTTTAATTGCACTGAAACAACAAGGTACATGCTGTTCAGCCCCTCTTACTCTGTGTCACACCGGGCATGTGTGTAATTAAAAGAATAAATGCCAGGCCAGTTGTACCTCGTTTTATATATTCTATAGTATTTTGGATTTTATAATGACTCAGTATGAACCTTTATGTGCTGGTTTAGTGCGTCATATTGAACGATTGGAAACTGGAGTGGAGCTTTTACTGTACAGAGTGATGACTCAGCTGGAAATACTGTGGCTTTCAGTTTTCATTTATCATAATGCCATGTATGTGTCCTGAACTTTATTAAAGTCCCCTTCCACTCAAAAATGTGTTATTCTTACATTTCTTACACACTCTCCACTGACTCGTGTCTGTGCAAAATTTGCTACAAGAGACACGTTTTCACACTCCTCTATTGAGGGTGGAGGTGTGTGTGTGTGTGTGTGTGTGTGTGTGTGAACATGCCCTGAAAATCTGGGGTTCAGACAGACCCTGGGCCAGCATGATTTGGTGTTTTATTTTGAAAAAAGAGAAACAAAAACAAGACCAGCTCAAAGAGGCTGCTTCACATGAATAACATTATTGTTAAGAAATTTGCTTAAAAAAATTATATTTCCTGTTTTCATGGTTAGATAATAAAACACAGCACAATTTTCATTAGTGTCACACCAGGCCCGGAGTGGCTAATCGGGAAGACCGGGAGAATTCCCGGTGGGCTGGTCTGATGTTTGGGCCGTGAGGGCCGGTGTTCACTTTTTTTATTTTTTATTTTTTTGGGGCCGGTGTTCAGTCATGGCAGTGGAAATAGAAAGAGCAAGGGTGGCATGGAGAAGGCAAGGAAAAGCTCTGGAAACAGACGCAGCCAAATGTGCTAAAATTTTTCACTAAAACGAGCTCTCCACAAATGAGGACGATGAAACGGGTAAGGCAACATGTTGAACTTTGCCTGCGAACCACTGTTCAAGTTAATTAATTATCAAGTCAATGAATTGTGTGGCGTTGTGACATATAACATAGCGTTATATAGCCTAATTTAAATACCGTATTGATCTGAATACAAGACGATATTTTTTCCATTGAAAATGCCCTGAAAAAACGCCCTCGTCTAATATTGGGGGTCTAAGCAAATACACATGTATTGTACTTGCATATGTTCCGTGCTTGAATACAGCACACTTCGCCCGCTCTGGCACGGTTGGAAGGGGTGTGCTCCAGCATGGTATGGGCGTTCATGCACGAGCACATGCACGGTCACGCATACAGCGCGCTAACGTGGATACAACGTAAATCATGCAACTTTCCTCCTGCCTCTGCAAAATCGTTTAATGCGCGGCTTGATTACCGGCGAATGGCCGCGTCGCGCAATCAATAATCAACCATGTTGTCTGTGTCGCTGTCCATGGTGCTGCTGCAACCGCGTATAAAAAAAGTTGATTTATGATGAAAGGTATATATGACAGTCTGTGTGCGCTGCGCACCGGTCAGATTCGGCAGACCTGACCGGGTGGGCGCGGTGCCGACCGAGGCACCGGCCGGTGTGCGCCGCCACCCGGTTGAATGTGGCAGCCAGCTGACACGCCGCTCCGGCTGTCAGTTGGACGCTTTCTGAAGTTACCTCCAAAACTGTCAAGGTAAATAAACATCCCTTAACTCCTTAACCCTGGCCATGAGTGCAATGTGAGACGGTGGCGGTCTCAGAAAGAAGAGCTAAAAAAGAGAAGAAGGGCTTTTCCTGGTCCAAAAACTGGCCGATTCAATGAGATTGACAGGAGGGTGTGCGATTTTGTGAATGAGAAACGTAGTGAAGGACTGCCCGTTACGAGGGCTGTGATGCAGCAGAAAGCACTTGAAACTGCCACAGAGCTCAACATCCCCCGCACTGAGTTCAAAGCTAGCATGGGCTGGTGTCGCAGAATGCAGTGGCGGATTTAAGAAATTTGGGGCCCAAGGCAAAGGCAGGCATGGGGCCCTCTGAGATGAGAGGACAACACACAAAACAGGGGCCCCGAGACACACATAATACGATAAGCATTCTGCTGGCATTTTAGCGAAAGTATTTTAATCAAAAACATAATCAATGTGCACAAATAAGTAATAACTGTATTAACCATAAGTGTATGAGGAGTTTTATGGGGCCCTCAGGAACTTGGGGCCCTAGGCAATCGCCTAGTTTTGCCTAATGGTAAGTCCGCTCCTGGCAGAATGTCCATATAAAAAGTATTTTTCCAAAAAAGGGTCTTGAAAAAGAGGGGTCGTCTTAAAATCAGGGTCGTCTTTTATTCGGGTCAATACGGTAGTAGTATGATGCAACGCCACATAACTGGGAAACTTTGTCTTGTAGCCCCTCAGAGTCAGAAGCAAGATCCAGCACCAAGCACCAGCCATGAGCCCACAAGTCCAGAGTGGGCAGGTAGGATTGCTCATTGAGTGAATATTATTAGAATTAATATAATGAAGAGTATGGTGTAGACCTGCTCTACATGAAAAGTGTCCTGAGATGCTAGATGATTCAGCACTACATTAATGAAACTGACCTGAATTGATCAGAAGGCTTTGTAAAAAGGGAAGAATTGTGCTGAGAATTATGACAATTTTTAAAATGTGATTTGGTGTCAGAAGCAGAGCCAGGAGCCAGTAGTGATGAGGGGATTGCTTCTGTCAGTATGGAAGGAACAGGTGTGTGAGTGTGTGAACAAGCAAGCATTAGTTCCAATATAACCACTTTACATGATTTTAATAATAATAGGTTGTGATCTAAAGTGGGCCGGTCTGAGGCATGAAACTCCAGGGCTGAAAATGAGTCCCACTCCGGCCCTGTGTCACACGGTGGGACACTAACCAAGAGAGCCGACCCCCTGAGTGTTTTATTTTCAAAAGATCAGCAAGACCAACTGCAAATGGCTGTACCGAACAAGAAAAAGGAGAAGAAGAAATGGAAACATAAAAATAATCCTAAGAGACGACACACTGGCAGAAAAAGGGAGGGAGTGACAGAGGAGTGTCAGTTTATCAGCAACATTACAGTAAACAGTCAGAGGTCAGAGGTCACATGACTCAGATTGATCCTGTTGTTGTTTTTCTGCCCTCTGGACTGGTCACTAAAGCCCCCCGTAACCATGGCAATCAGCTATTTAGCCTCTGAATGTTTTTTTTTCTGTGTGTGTATACGTGTGTGCGTGTGTTTGTGTGTGTGTGTGTCTTCCCATGCGCGAAAAATCAACAAATTTTGCACAAAGGTCCAGTCCCATGCCAGATTTCCTCAGCTGCAAACAATCTAATCGTCCTGATGGTGGCGCTACAGCAAGCCTCTAAATGTATAATAAATCAACCATATGTGCTACAGCTTTGCACCAAAATGTAGCCCCGATACTGAAGAAACCTTTGTACACTTTACACTTAAACATCAGTTTTTCACTTATGGAGCAAATCAATCATTGTTAAAAACAAATGACCAACATCTCCGTGCTGTCTAGATGCAATAAATGTGTAATGAGGGCCCTCTTCATTACTTAGTGTTTTCTAAGTAATGAAGAGGAAAATGTATTCTATAGTACATTTTCTGGACTAAGTGGTAAATGAAATAAGACACAAACACCAAGCATTAAATTATTTTTTATTGAATTTCTGTTTGTTATGGTGTTTTTGGTCAGTGATTGACAGCCAGCCTGTAAAACAAAGAAACATACATTTAGTGTGGATGCTTTGAGTAATGCCATGTGCTCATTGTGTGTGTATGATTGTTTGGTTGTGCATTCACGTACCTTTGTTCTCCTCTGCAGGGTGTTCAGGCCAAAAGAGTCCTCAGGCTCTGAGCACCAGTTTAGAGGTTCCAGGAGAGACCACGTCATGATTAGTGTAGGGGTGTTTTGTGTTTTGATTAATTCTTTACTTTTTTTTTTTTATTTGATCTAGTGTAATGTGTAGCACAGCACAGATCATTTAGATTCATTGATTTTGCTGATGTAGATATATTTTAATGTGTTTGTTGTTTGTTTTTGTATAGTTAAATGTCGGGTGAGGGTGAGATCTCCCTGTGCTGTGGTTAGGGCTTGGCTCGTTGTCAGTGGCAGGGTATATAAGGCTGCCTGTGTAGCTCCATCACTGCTGCTGCCAGGACCACATCCTGCCCGTGGTCCACAGTTCTGTCGGAGAATGTCTGTCTTTTTTTTTATATTTCGTGTCTTTTTTGGGTGAAATAAATACTTGGTTGGTCTGCACCTCACCTCTGTCTCAAGCCTCATGTGTCCACTGTCCAACCGCTACACGGCCATTCTAACAAAGTGTATTTTCAGATCTTTGTCTTGATGACTGATTTTTTTTTTTTTTTTTTTTTTTTTTTTTTTGGTTTGAAATCTGCCTTTCCATGCATAGGTGGCTGCTGTCATGTGACTGGCTTAGTCAGTTTGTGAAGCCTCACATGAACTGACACTTGTCAATGAGCTCAGTGAGATAGAGCACTGTCCTTCACACCAGAAATCGTGAGTTCAAGCCTCAACTGATGCAAAATGCAAATTAGAATACCACCTTTCTTTTCATCTTCCTATTCTCCACTTGTTGCCTAAAACTGCCCCGCCCCGACCACTGCTACACAGCAGCTGTTATTTAAACTTGAGCTTTTAACTGGAAACAGACAAACAAACAAACAGATGTTTACATGTTGGAATCATGATGTCACAAGGAAACACAAGCAGGACTGAACCCATAAAGACACCAACGTTGTTGTCTTCTTCCTACTAAACATAAATCAAATGAATAAATGAATCAATTAATTACTCTGACTAGACTAGTTTCTTCCTTTAAAAAAAAAAAAAAAAAAAAAAAGTGAATCCTGTGTTTATCTATTTTCTTTCTTGCTTTGCCTGACAGGCCCTGGAACAAAAAGTTTAGTTTTTATTATTTATTGTTTATTATTTCAAGCTGCTGCACGTGTTTTGGGTGTTTTCCTGTTGTTGTTCTGGACCTGGCAGAGTCATTTCCGACAGCGCCACCTGCAGGACCGCCGGTGTACAAACGTCTCGTCAGCAGCTCCGGCCCGTCAGCGACGACTCACATCCGACCGCAGAGTCACAGCCAGCAGACACCAGATCTGCTCCAGCTGCCTCTCCTTCTCTTCTTCTCCTTCTCTCTTCCTCTTCCTTCTTCTCCTCTTTCTCCTTCTTCTCATCCTCCTCCTCCTTTTCTTCTTTTTCTTCTCCTCCTCCTCCTCTTCTTCCTTCTTCTTCTACTCCTCCTCCTCCTTCTCTCTCGTCTCCTCCTCTTCCTTCTTCTTCTTCTCTTACTCCTTCTACCCCTATTTCAATAGCAAAGTAACTAAAGTCATATCATTTATTTATTTGTTTGTTTGCTTGCTCATTTATTTATTTATTTATTGCAGCAGGTTTTTGTTTTGTTTTCTCAGCTCTGTCACCTTGTGTATGAGAATGGAAAAATAATAATAATAATAATAATAATAATAATAATAATAATAATAATGTCCACCTCGTCCACTCCACCATGGGAGGAATCTCAGGAAAACAAACATTTGACTCATTAATCAGTCAGACTTTATTCATATTGCACTTTTCATACAAGCACACGTAACACCAAGTGCTTTCAAACAACATGTCCGGTCAATGAGACGACATGAAACGAGGGAGGCGGGACTCTTGTGAAGCCGCAGAGGAGAAAAGTTTGATTTGCTCATATTTTAATGCTCAAGTAGCAAACAGGACGCAGTAAACTGGCAGCGGCTGAGGCCATACCGACTTTATCAAAATCACCTCAATGAATGAAATGCATGTTAAAGTCCTTTGTACCTGTTTCCATGTGCAGACAGCCAGATAGATAGATAGATAGATAGATAGATACTCTACTCCTGTATAATTGTATGTATAATTGTATATTTTGTTAAAGCACACAGTCACACAAAACCTAGCTGATTATGTTTTATAAGCACTAACAATAACAATGTATTTTTATTTATAGAGCATTTTTCAAGTTTAAGCACAAAGTGATTCCAGGTGCAAAGATTTCCAGAATAAAATAAAGAATCAGAAACCCGTTAGATGTACATTTATATCAACATATATGAACATATATACAGTGTATATAGGTAGACTTCTTTTTAAACATGCTGAATTTCTATTTCTGTGTGTATTGTAATATTTTGCAGGAATAATGCACATGCTTTTTGCAAAATTCTAGCGCGCATATTTTTATATTTCTCATTTCTTTTTCTATTTCTTCTAATTTAAGTTTTCTCTCGAGAATTTGAGCGACTGCGCCTGACCCGACTTTCCCCTCAGGGATCAATAAAGTATTTCTGATTCTGGTAAACAAATGGAAGTGCACGTGCACCACAGCAGAAGTTCACAGTTGCAAATAAATAAAATGCTGATCAAAGAAAGAAGACGAAGTTTCAGTGTAAGGAACCTGGTGTATATAATAAATAAGATGCAAATATAAAATGTGATTCCATATAAGGCAGCTACATAATGATCTCATTTAAAACCACAAACTGCAGTTAGTAAGAGGTTTCTATGAACAATTCATAAATTAAATATCCATGTGTCAGTTGGGGTCACACTGACTTTAGCAAAATATAATCTGCCCCCGTCAACGTCTCATTAGATTCACTGCGGCCCCATAACCTGATGTGGGTCCGAAACCCCTGATCTGCTCTGCTCTATCCTGCCCCCGATGGCCAAAAGCCCGTCCTGCGCTCTGTGTTTCGGTCACGGCTCGGTCTGCCTGCCACTCGTTACAAGATAAATGGACGTGACCTATTTTGGCCGCCAAATAAAATTTAAGCCATTAAAACTAAAACTCATTATCACGTAGACAAGCTTACTTTGTGTCAGCGTGTTGCCGTGTTTATCAGGTGCTCAGTTTGTAAAGATAACACAGTCACAAGCTTTGTTTGATCTTCATATGATGGTTTCACCACCAGTTTGTTGGTTTTTAAGGTTTTTCAGATTTTTTTTGAAGTTCTTCATAACCTAACGTTTTGAAAACATCATACTACTATATTATGTTTTTGGGGTTTTTGTTGTAATGTTGGCTGTCATTTCAGTAACAGGTAGAACAAGCTATATGAAGTTATGAAAACTTCTCAAAGCTCATCTGGTTCCTCTTCTTAATTTTTGCATCTTTTCTTCCTCCCTTCTGGCTTCGCAGTGAAATACACGGTGTAGTGATCGGATATCTCATCATCTCGGACAGTGACTGAGGGAACTTGGACGTTCCTGGTGATGACCAGATCTAAAGTGTGGCCGTCCTCGTGGGTCGACTCGTGTACATGTTGAGCAAGACCATTGTTCAACAACAGCAAACAGAAATCCTTCTCAGGGGATCTCCCTTTGTTGATCAGCCAGCCTAGCCACTCCCAAGGTGGCAAATTTTTATAAACTTCATCGACACGGACATTGAAATCACCGGTCAGGAGGACGCTGTTATACTTTTTCAAAATCACATCCAGGAGTTTTTGAAACTCCTTGAGGAATTTATCGAATTCCTCCCGCTCTGTTTTTGGCGGGCGATACACGTTGACCAGCAGCATCGGGACGTCCCACTCACCGTACTGCAGATCCAAGGCAACATATTCAAACGTTTTCATGGATTCAAAGTACATTTGCTTCCCCTGGAATTCAGCTGAGTACTGAATCGCCACACCTCCTCCTCTACCAGCCCTGGACTGATGACAGAAGTCAAAGTTCTCTGGTGAAGCTCGTGACAGGACGTCACTTGCGCTGGATGGATTTAACCAGGTCTCCGTTGAGAGAAACACATCGAGCCCGTTCTGCGTGATTAGCTCTCGGACTCTGTCCTCTTTGTTATTCAAGGACCGAACGTTGAGCAGCGCCATCCTCGCCCAGCGCTCCTCCTCCTCGTCGCTACAGCTGCTTTCATCTTGATGGCATCTTGAAAGGGGGACCATCAGGAGTCCTGTGATCTCCACGACCATCTCCCTGTGGATGACAATCATGAAGAGGGACATTCAAATAACACCAACATCAACAGTAGTGATGATGAGACAGCTCTAATGGTGATAAAACATTTTTATGTGATAATAAACATGAAGAAAGAATAACTGGGCATAAAGGTGCAACTTAAAAAAATTGTCCCTTCTCTGCATTCATATTGAGGAACACTAAGAGTCAGCAATCAATACATAAACATCCAGAGAGGCTTTTAAAGTCAGAAGGTAACACTTTCCAAACATCTTACTTGATGTCACTGAGCTGTTTCTTCATCGCGTGGGAAGCCTCTAACATCTCGAGAGCTTTACTCCTCAGTGACAGGCTGGCCTCGGCCTCATGATTATGCTTGACCAAATCCCTCCACTTGTCAATCTCCTCAAGAAGTGCAAATGCGGATCCAGCAGCGCCACCTGGATCCTGTCAGTGATTGGGAAAGGATTCATGAAAAGCCTAAATAACTGACCCATCCTAAGTCCCGCCCCCCAAATCCAATCGTAGCATAGTAAATGTTGCCCTTGGACACCTGTTGCCATATAAATCAATGATTGCGGTCTCTCTACATGTTTTCTACGGAAGCCCCAAGAGGTCATGCGTTCATTCTTTTTATTTACTTTGTTTTCTTGTTATAACGAGTTGATGACAGTTGTTCTCTAGAGAGCTCCACTTGCTTATCTTGAAGTAACAAATGTTGTGTTGTTGAGAAAACCAAAAAACGTTGTTTTCCTGAGATAATGGCATAATTAACTCGAGGTCTCGAGAATACAAAGTGATCGTCTATCACAGTGAATCATTGCAGAAAACATCACTGAGTGTAGCACAAGAGTCCTGATCATTAGGTCACATGTCATTTCAGCCGAGGCCTGACACAAGCTTAGCCTTATGGTTGGACTCGTCTAAAGAAAAAGTGCAGTTGCTTTGGGGGTGACATGTTCAGATTCAGCAGAAAACACTGGACATTTTGATTTGTGATATGTTGAATGTTTGAATGAAAGTTTTGCGTTTCTGTTGGAAAAGTGTGACCTGGATGCGTCGGAGCCGACTTTCTGAAGGATGTCATGTTTAAAAAGTCGAGGTGAAATTGCTGCAACCCTGGCATGGTTTGATTCAGCGTAAGACACTGAAGATATAGTTGTTTGTTTGTTTTAAACTGCGGGAACAAACACGACTATCCTATCACTGAATTTCACAGATAAACCTCATCCGACCTAGCAACAGTAACTAAGGGGGGCGGGGCTTAGGATTGGTCCGACAATGTGCACAGATGTCCCCCTTGGACTTGGAGCTTTTCATGCTCAGACTTTTTTCTTGGTTTTGTTATAATTGGCCTTATAGTTCATGTCTCTTGCAGTATCCAATGTATGTTAAAGTTCAATGTTTCTTGTATTATTCAGAACAGCTTGACTGCTAGCAGAAGGTAGACAAAGCTGGAACCAGACATATTTTCTCTATCTTATTTGTTAGGTCTATTGCATTAGATACACGCCCAGTCAACATACATACACATAGCATCACACATTCCGAGATCAAGGCATGGACAGTGGTTGGCCTGTCCATGTCCGGTAACTGGCCAATTATTCTCGGTTGCGTTTAAGTCCAACCTATGTACGGGGCAGGCCCAAGCCCAAGAACATAAATGTGTATCATTTCCTGATATAGGGGTCTTTCTGACTGAGATCCTGCGGGAGCTCTGTCACACTGAGACCAGCGCTGCCTTGCTTTATATGTGACCAAATAAATATTATATCTGAGAGCTGAAGATTGACTCCGGTCTGTCCTTGGGCATTCAACAAAAGAATCGGGTGCTAGCAATTGGTGCCGTGACCCGGATTGACTGACTCTGAGGCCGTGTCCCATCGAGAACCGCCGGAGCCGGTCGGAGGAGAACCTTTCTCAGACAATTCCAGGCGCCTAAAACAAAGGTGAGCAGAAAACCTTTTTCTATCTAAAATGTCTGCACATTGGTCATACCAAATTAAATTGTCTGATTAATGCTACCCTCTGATTGAAAAAAATTGTGATAAATTTGGGGGGAAATTCATAACTGTATGTGTTTATCAACTGAATGGTCACGGCACCAATTGTTAGCACCCGATTCTTTTGTTGAATGCCCAAGGACAGACCGGAGTCAATCTTCAGCTCTCAGATATAATATTTATTTGGTCACATATAAAGCAAGGCAGCGCTGGTCTCAGAGTGACAGAGCTCTCGCAGGATCTCAGTCAGAATGAGCGTCGATATCAGGAAATGATACACATTTATGTTCTTGTGCTGGGCCTGCCCCGTACATAGGTTGGACTTAAACGCAACCGAGAATAATTGGCCAGTTACCGGACATGGACAGGCCAACCACTGTCCATGCCTTGATCTCGGGATGTGTGATGCTATGTGTGTGAATGTTGACTGGGCGTGTATCTAATGCAATAGACCTAACAAATAAGATAGAGAAAATATGTCTGGTTCCAGCTTTGTCTACCTTCTGCTAGCAGTCAAGCTGTTCTGAATAATACAAGAAACATTGAACGTTAACATACATTGGATACCGCAAGAGACATGAACTATAAGGCCAATTATAACAGTTTGTCCTGTTCATCATGATTTAATTGTAAAACTAAATTATTTTTGTTATTATTACTGATGTTTTTGTAGGTGCAGTATCAATAATCAGTCCAACCTTGGAAGCTGCAGAGGTCTCCCTAATGAGGTTCTCAGCTGATCTGGTTTGAAAAAATGTTTTTTCCATCAGCAGTGTGAATCTGTGAACCACTTCACATATTTCTTCAGGGTTCTTGATCAGCATGTTCAGGTATTCTTGAGAAGTGCGTTGCCTTGACAGATCACCGCGGACTGTGGCGATCTTCATTGGACACAGCATCCTGCTTCGTCTTGCCACCGCTCCAAGAACCTGCTCGATGTGGTGTTCCTCCAGTTCATCGGACTCAGTGCCCGTCACCGCTCCCTCCTCCTTTAGCTGCAGGAACAGCTGCTTGATTTTGCCTTCAGTTTCGCTCATCGTCTTTGCCATTTTCTCTGCATCTTTCAGTGTGTCACTTGACACAAAGGCCTCACGAAGAATCTTATTCCCGATGGTTGGACCCACAACCATGGCTGCTTTTCTGGGCTGAAGTAAACCGGGCAAAACTAGCGAAAATGCTGCACCAATCACAGAAAATGGACTCAGGTCACCAGGACTGAATGTCACCCTGAATGACTCCAGCTCTTGGGCCAGTTCCTTCAGCTTCTCTGCACAGCGCTCACTCTGCTCGATCCAGGAGAAAATCTCATCCACGAGTTCGTCTGCGATGGCCATGGTCTCCCAGTCCTGCCGTCTCTTCTGACCAGAGGGGAAACCTTCAGTCTGCTCGAGTCAGGAGGCTGACGGAGAAAAACGAAAATGTCTGATTAGTGTGGACAACAGAGAAGGCTTTGAAATGTTTCATGGCATTTTTTCATTAATAACACTTAGATGAAGACTGAAGAAGATGAAGGCAACTGAGTCAGTTCCATTACAACCTCTAAACACACACACACACACACACTCCCATTTGCACAAGCCACCGCCACATTAGTGGGTGTCCCATGAAGTGAACCAAACGACGTGAGGGTGCGAGGCTGTTCATTCCTACCATATTTTCTTGAATCCGAGTCAGTTAAAGTGTGAAAGCATTAAAAGCATTTTCATTTTCCACTCCATTGTCCATTTCCATATCTTCAACTTTATCTTACATTAACACCAGCCTTTTATTCAACTAACACTGGTAATTTGATCTCTAATGGAGCCTGCAGGAGTTCAGGCGGGAGCTCAGAGGATTTGAAAAAACAAACAGGGATAAATAACTCAGCAACAGAAATAAAACCAATGCGATTCAGAAAAGTCCTCTTCAGGGTTACAACATTCAGCGCAGAAAGAATCAGCCTTGTTTATAAAGGATAAAACCAAAAGCCATGAAGGATGATGCCCAGAGCTCAAACAGGCTGCTCATATGAAACCTATACAGGTGGCCATGTAGGTGGCAGGTCACGTTAGGTGGGCGGGGCTTTGAAAGTCCAAGACGCGGCTGCAGACGGCGAGGTGTGTGTAACATCAGGACCGAGATAAATGAATGGAAGCATTAAAAAAGTCTTATTAAATGTCATGACAATTGCTACAGAGCCGGGAAAATCTGCTTTTCGTTTCCATGCTTCACACACTTGAACTGTGCCTCAGCAGAGTTTTAAGTTCACCTCATTAACACAGTTGAGACGAGTCCAAGGTCTATTTTTTTTTCTCATTCTTACTGTTCTTATTGTTTCAGTTGTTTATCTCATTGTCAATTCTTACACTTTTACACGTGTTTTTCTTTTATTGCCATTTGATTTTAATTGGGTCTCTATGTTTTGTATGGACCTCTGCACCATAAAAATAAGGGATCTGGCTCAGTGTGTCCTCTGAAGTTTTAAATTGATTTTAAAGTGACGACGATGATGATGATATGATATAATTATAAGTTATAAAAATGTATTTGATACTAAAATCCTTGTGAAGAGGAAATTTTAAAGTTAAAAATATGAAAGGCTTCCTTTTATAAGTGATTACTGTCCCATCCTCTTTAATTTTCCTTTAAAGTGATGGTTCAGATCCATATCGTGGTATTCACTGCTGTATGTGAGTGTAATAACATCCACCAAGTTTGGTCCCTTAACTCTTTTCCTGTCAAGAAAACAAGAACATTTCTGGGAGTGATCTTTTCCAAAGGAGAGGAGGAGAGAGGAGAGGAGAGGAGAGGAGAGGAGGAGAGGAAAGGGGAAGGGAGGAGAGGAGATGAGAGGAGAGAAGAGAGGGCTTTTTTGTAATTATTCCATTGCAACAAATTTGTGGTTCTCTTACAATTGTTTGTATATGCACATTTTTCAAGAAAGAAAAAAAGCAGTAAAATTTACCATTTAGAGGTTAATTTTCAGTCATTTCTCCCAGGGGAGGCTAAAGTGATGCCCCCTGATGCCAGGGGGCTGAGACAGAGGTTTGGCAGAGAGAGCAGAGAGCAACATCAGGGAGCGTTGTGGGCAGAGATGCTCACTGAGTTTGATGGTGCATCCTGGGGATTCCCCTCCAGCGCCCCGGACTGATGACGGGACACGATCGAAAAATGTTCACTGCCTATTGAATTAGGAAGCTGTTTGATACACGCTGCAAACGTCTAAACCGAAAGTGAAACCTAAGTCTCCCAACTGCAACCTCCAGATGACACAACATAAATGATGTGCAGACCGAGCCACTGAGGCTGCAGTCGTGTTGACACGATAAAAATCAGCTGAGGGACTGATCTCAGACACTGTTTGCTTTAAATGTGTGGGAACTGGCTCTGTTACATTAGTACAGAGACCTGCGCAATGATATTGTCATTCAATTTGATTTTTCAGTTCAGTTTATTTGTGTAACACTTTTCACACAACTGAATGCAACGCAATGTGCCTCACAACATGAACATGATATTTAAAAAGCCACTAAAACCAAACAGATGAAAGGATAAAATGAGAAGTAAAATACCAGATAAATTTTTAATGCAAGACAAATAAGAGGTCGGTGCATACTAACAAGCATGATGCAAGGAAAAAACACAGAGCATACATCCATCTGCAAACACTGCACACACCAAGACAGTAAGCTGAATCACAAGAGAGGAAAATAACAGGAGACTTACCTGTCCGTCTGTGTTTTAATGCTGTGCAGCCGGCGTCTGTGCAGAGGAGAAGCTGCTGCCTGGACTCCCAGTGACGAGCCGGCTGGTTTTATAGCTGCACACCACGTGATTTCTTGTAAACGCTCTAGTAGTCCAGTCATTTTATGAGAAACCCAAGGACAAATTGCAAGAGAAGCAAACTCAACTGATTCTGCATCCTCAGATTGTCCTGAGTGAGGGGAAAAAGTCCCAAGAAATCCCATTGGTGGAAAGTTTTGAAAATCACCTCTATATGACCATATAATACCAAAAAACACTGTTTTTAACATACAGGGGAAAGGGGTTCAAAATTTTTACTTTCAGATATCATTATAAAAATTCACAAGTTGATTACACACACAAAGACAAGAAAAAAATTATTATTATTATTAAAATTATTCTGTTTACACATGCTTATCACACATTATCTGATTTGATATGCGCTAATAAGGAATATAAAGGAATAAATGCCAGAAGAGAAATTTAAACAGTGAATTAAAAGGTTACTAGATATACAGTAACCTTTTAATTCACTGAGAACTTACAGAGAACTTAGAGTTACAATGGCACCGGCCATCAAGATTGCTCTAAATACTGACACTACCAAGGAAGAACACAGTCCATTTACTTCTGAGCCTCTAGAAAAGGGGTGACAGTGTATAAAACTGCCTGTAATTCCTTGACAGTTAATGTCATATTTTTGTTCAAACCCTTTAATTCAAGCTAATAGTCTGCACTTCAATCACGTCTTGATTACATTTCAAATCCACTGTGGTGGTATACAAGAGTAAAATTATGAATATTGTGGTACTGTCCTGATACTTCTGGACCTAACTGTATGTTCAGTAAATTTGCCAAAGTAAAGCTAATTTTAAAGACCAAAAATTTAAGTAAAAACAACACAAAATAGATTGCATAAAAAAAAAAAAAAATCTGACCTCAAAAACATTTGACGCAAACATGGCAATCATTTTGCCAGTTTTTGTGGCCTCAGCTTCCACCTGCTGTACTGCACTAACAGATGCGCTCCTCTTGCAGATGTTCATTTACTGCATTATATACTGTCACTATACTATACTATCATATACTGTTGTCCATTCACATTTCAGAGTGACTGGACAACAAAGTGCGATGTGCAATCTTATGAAGTGCAATAAAAACAAATGCTTTTGTATGATCTGCAATAATGACGAGTCGAGAAATTGGTCTGTACTTTTGAAAATTCACTCCTAGTCAGGCATCTGAACCTCGAGTGTTTAATGAGGTACAAAGGAGCCCGGTGTTTAATCTTTAAATTACACAAAAAGGCATACAGGGATTTTTTTTTTTTTTTTTTTTTTTTTACGCTTTAATTGCACAGAAACAACAAGGTACATGCTGTTCAGCCCCTCTTACTCTGTGTCACACCGGGCATGTGTACTTAATGTGTAATTAAAAGAATAAATGCCAGGCCAGTTGTACCTCGTTTTATATATTCTATAGTATTTTGGATTTTATAAAGACTCATTATGACCCTTTATGTGCTGGTTTAGTGCGTCATATTGAACGATTGGAAACTGGAATGGAGCTTTCACTGTACAGAGTGATGACTCAGCTGGAAATACTGTGGCTTTCAGTTTTCATTTATCATAACGCCACGTATGTGTCCTGAACTTTATTAAAGTCCCCTTCCACTCAAAAATGTGTTTTTCTTACATTTCTTACATGCTCTCCACTGACTCGTGTCTGTGCAAAATTTGATATGAGAGACACGTTTTCACACTCCTCTATTGAAGGTGGAGGTGTGTGTGTGTGTGTGTGTGTGTGTGTGTGTGTGTGTGTGAACACGCCCTGAAAATCTGGGGTTCAGACAGACCCTGGGCCAGCTGGATTTGGTGTTTTATTTTGAAAAAAGAGAAACAAAAACAAGACCAGCTCAAAGAGGCTGCTTCACATGAATAACATTATTGTTAAGAAATTTGCTTAAAAAAATTATATTTCCTGTTTTCATGGTTAGATAATAAAACACAGCACAATTTTCATTAGTGTCACACCAGGCCCGGAGTGGCTAATCGGGAAGACCGGGACAATTCCCGGTGGGCTGGTCTGATGTTTGGGCCGTGAGGGCCGGTGTTCACTTTTTTTATTTTTTATTTTTTTGGGGCCGGTGTTCAGTCATGGCAGTGGAAATAGAAAGAGCAAGGGTGGCATGGAGAAGGCAAGGAAAAGCTCTGGAAACAGACGCAGCCAAATGTGCTAAAATTGGCAACTTTTTCACTAAAACAAGCTCTCCGTTTGAAACGACAAATGAGGACGATGAAACAGGTAAGGCAAGATGTTCAACTTTGCCTGCGAACCACCGTTCAAGTTAATTAACTATCAAGTCAATGAATTGTGTGGCGTTGTGACATATAACATAGCGTTATATAGGCTAATTTAAATAATAGTATGATGCGACGCAACATAACTGGGAAACTTTGTCTTGTAGCCCCTCAGAGTCAGAAGCAAGATCCAGCACCAAGCACCAGCCATGAGCCCACAAGTCCAGAGTGGGCAGGCAGGATTGCTCACTGAGTGAATATTATTAGAATTAATATAATGAAGAGTATGGTGTAGACCTGCTCTATATGAAAAGTGTCCTGAGATGCTAGATGATTCAGCACTACATTAATGAAACTGACCTGAATTGATCAGAAGGCATTGTAAAAAGGGGAGATTTGTGCTGAGAATTATGACAATTTTTAAAATGTGATTTGGTGTCAGAAGCAGAGCCAGGAGCCAGTAGTGATGAGGGGATTGCTTCTGTCAGTATGGAAGGAACAGGTGTGTGAGTGTGTGAACAAGCAAGCATTAGTTCCAATATAACCACTTTACATGATTTTAATAATAATAGGTTGTGATCTAAAGTGGGCCGGTCTGAGGCATGAAACTCCAGGGCTGAAAATGAGTCCCACTCCGGCCCTGTGTCACACGATGGGACACTAACGAAGAGAGCCGACCACCTGAGTGTTTTATTTTCAAAAGATCAGCAAGACCAACTGCAAATGGCTGTACCGAACAAGAAAAAGGAGAAGAAGAAGAAATGGAAACATAAAAATAATCCTAAGAGACGACACACTGGCAGAAAAAGAGAGGGAGTGACAGAGGAGTGTCAGTTTATCAGCAACATTACAGTAAACAGTCAGAGGTCAGAGGTCACATGACTCAGATTGATCCTGTTGTTGTTTTTCTGCCCTCTGGACTGGTCACTAAAGCCCCCCATAACCATGGCAATCAGCTATTGAGCCTCTGAATGTTTTTTTTCTGTGTGTGTATACGTGTGTGCGTGTGTTTGTGTGTGTGTCTTCCCATGCGCGAAAAATCAACAAATTTTGCACAAAGGTCCAGTCCCATGCCAGATTTCCTCAGCTGCAAACACAATCTAATCGTCCTGATGGTGGCGCTACAGCAAGCCTCTCAATGTATAATAAATCAACCATATGTGCTACAGCTTTGCACCAAAATGTAGCCCCAATACTGAAGAAACCTTTGTACACTTTACACTTCAACATCAGTTTTTCACTTATGGAGCAAATCAATCATTGTTAAAAACAAATGACCAACATCTCCATGCTGTCTAGATGCAATAAATGTGTAATGAGGGCCCTCTTCATTACTTAGTGTTGTGTATTCTATAGTACATTTTCTGGAGTAAGTGGTAAATGAAATAAGACACAAATACCAAGCATTAAATTACTTTTTATTGAATTTCTGTTTGTTATGGTGTTTTTGGTCAGTGATTGACGGCCAGCCTGTAAAACAAAGAAACATACATTTAGTGTGGATGCTTTGAGTAATGCCATGTGCTCATTGTGTGTGTATGATTGTTTGGTTGTGCATTCACGTACCTTTGTTCTCCTCTGCAGGGTGTTCAGGCCAAAAGAGTCCCCAAGCTCTGAGCACCAGTTTAAAGGTTCCAGGAGAGACCACGTCACGATTAGTGTAGGGGTGTTTTGTGTTTTGATTAATTCTTTACTTTTTTTTTTTTTTTTGATCTAGTGTAATGTGTAGCACAGCACAGATCATTTAGATTCATTGATTTTGCTGATGTAGATATATTTTAATGTGTTTGTTGTTTGTTTTTGTATAGTTAAATGTCGGGTGAGGGTGAGATCTCCCTGTGCTGTGGTTAAGGCTCGGCTCGTTGTCAGTGGCAGGGTATATAAGGCTGCCTGTGTAGCTCCATCACTGCTGCTTCCAGGACCACATGCTGCCCGTGGTCCACAGTTCTGTCAGAGAATGTCTTTCTTTTTTTATATATTTCGTGTCTTTTTTGGGTGAAATAAACACCTGGTTGGTCTGCACCTCACCTCTGTCTCAAGCCTCATGTGTCCACTGTCCAACCGCTACACGGCCATTCTAACAAAGTGTGTTTTCAGATCTTTGTCTTGATGACTGATTTTTTTTTTTTTTTTTTTTGGGTTTGAAATCTGCCTTTCCATGCCTTGGCGGCTGCTGTCATGTGACTGGCTTAGTCAGTTTATGAAGCCTCACATGAACTGACACTTGCCAATTAGCTCAGTTAGATAGAGCGTTGTCCTTCACACCAGAAATCGTGAGTTCAAGCCTCAACTGATGCAAAATGCAAATTAGAATACCACCTTTCTTTTCATCTTCCTATTCTCCACTTGTTGCCTAAAACTGCCCCGCCCCGACCATTGCTACACAGCAGCTGTTATTTAAACTTGAGCTTTTAACTGGAAACAGACAAACAAACAAACAGATGTTTACATGTTGGAATCATGATGTCACAAGGAAACACAAGCAGGACTGAACCCATAAAGACACCAACGTTGTTGTCTTCTTCCTACTAAACATAAATCAAATGAATACATGAATCAATTAATTCCTCTGACTAGACTAGTTTCTTCCTTTAAAAAAAAAAAAAAATGAATCCTGTGTTTATCTGTTTTCTTTCTTGCTTTGCCTGACCGGCCCTGGAACAAAAAGTTTAGTTCTTATTATTTATTGTTTATTATTTCAAGCTGCTGCACGTGTTTTGGGTGTTTTCCTGTTGTTGTTCTGGACCTGGCAGAGTCATTTCCGACAGCGCCACCTGCAGGACCGTCGGTGTACAAACGTCTCGTCAGCAGCTCCGGCCCGTCAGCGACGACTCACATCCGACCGCAGAGTCACAGCCAGCAGACACCAGATCTGCTCCAGCTGCCTCTCCTTCTCTTCTTCTCCCTCTCTCTTCCTCTTCCTTCTTCTCTTCTTTCTCCTTCTTCTCATCCTCCTCCTCCTTTTCTTCTTTTTCTTCTCCTCCTCCTCCTCTTCTTCCTTCTTCTTCTACTCCTCCTCCTCCTTCTCTCTTGTCTTCCTCCTCTTCCTTCTTCGTCTTCTCTTACTCCTTCCTCTGTTTCAATAGCAAAGTAACTAAAGTCATATCATTTATTTATTTGTTTGTTTGCTTGCTCATTTATTTATTTATTTATTGCAGCAGGTTTTTGTTTTGTTTTCTCAGCTCTGTCACCTTTTGTATGAGAATGGAAATAATAATAATAACAACAACAACATTAATGACAACAATAATAACGTCCACCTCGTCCTCTCCACCATGGGAGGAATCTCAAGAAAACAAACATTTGACTCATTAATCAGTCAGACTTTATTCATATTGCACTTTTCATACATGCACACGTAACACCAAGTGCTTTCAAACAACATGTCCGGTCAATGAGACGACATGAAACGAGGGAGGCGGGACTCTTGTGAAGCCGGAGAGGAGAAAAGTTTGATTTGCTCATATTTTAATGCTCAAGTAGCAAACAGGACGCAGGAAACTGGCAGCGGCTGAGGCCATACAGACTTTATCAAAATCACCTCAATGAATGAAATGCATGTTAAAGTCCTTTGTACCTGTTTCCATGTGCAGAGAGACAGCCAGATAGATAGATAGATAGATAGATAGATAGATAGATAGATACTCCACTCCTGTATGATTATATGTATAATTGTATATTTTGTAAAGGCACAGTCACACAAAACCTGATGATGTTTTATAAGCACTAACAATAATAATGCATTTTTATTTTTTAGAGCATTTTTCAAGTTTAAGCACAAAGTGATTTACATAGTGAAAAGTTTTCCAGAGTAAAGTAAAGAATCAGAAACCCATTAGATGTACATTTATATCAACATATATGATCATATATACGGTGTATATAGGTAGACTTCTTTTTAAACATGCTGAATTTCTATTTCTGTGTGTATTGTTGTAATATTTTGCAGGAATAATGCATATGCTTTTTGCAAAATTCTAGCGCACATATTTTTGTATTTCTCATTTCTTTTTCTATTTCTTCTAATTTAATTTTTCTTTTGAGAATTTGAGCGACTGCACCTGACCTGACTTTCCCTTCAGGGATCAATAAAGTATTTCTGATTCTGATAAACAAATGGAAGTGCACCACAGAAGAAGTTCACAATTGCAAATAAGTAAAATGCCGATCAAAAAAGAAGATGAAGTTTAAGTGTAAGGAACCTGGTGTATATAATAAATAAGATGCAAATATAAAATGTGATTCCATATAAGGCAGCTACATATTGATCTCATTTAAAACCACCAACTGCAGTTAGTACGAGGTTTCTATGAACAATTCATAAATTAAATATCCATGTGTCGATTGGGGTGATACTGACGTTAGCAAAATATAATCTGCCCCCGTCAACATCTCATTAGATTCACTGCGGCCCCATAACCTGGTGTGGGTCCAAAACCCCTGATCTGTTCTGCTCTGTGCTGCCCCCGATGGCCAAAAGCCCGTCCTGCACTCTGCCTGCCACTCGTTACAAAGATAAATGGACTTGACTAATTTTGGCCACCAAATGAAATTTAAAGGCCCCATGGTGTACACTTTTTCAGGGTTTTATTTTAATTGTTGATATCCCAGCAAGATGTATTTGTGGTTTGGAGTACCTGTGGTCTACTAAATATAGTTTCACAGCTCCTCTCTCTTGCCTTTATCTGGAGCTCTGGCAGCACGGTTTGTTTAGCCAATCAGAAGAGAGAATCAGCCCCTCTCCACTGATTGGCTGACTGCTTTCTGAGTGACATATGGTCGGGCCAATGCAATGCAATGCATTCTGGGACGTAAAGAATAGCACGAGAGAAAAACAGAGCCAACGAGATACAATAACTATTTGAAAACCGGTCGAAAGCGAGTTATCATCTTATGTAAGATTATCATGGCTACCACCAATACAACCTTACGTATTTGAGCCCGACTCCGATCCCAAACCACAGACAGCAGGAGACAGCGAACTACCTCAAATCCATTTATTACAGGATGTTTCAGAATGGTAAGTTATTTTTGTTAAATATGTTGTAAATATGTTGTGAACTTGTTGCCCTGGGAGATGAGGCTAACTGGCTAAGTTCGCTAGCTTGAGAGCTTGTTGCCTGGGGATGCAGGCGCTGTGGGCGGAGTCACCGCCCTTGACGTCAAGGATTAACGGAAGTGCAATCCATTCGTTTTACAGGGACAGTTTCAAAAAAATGGGCTGTGTGCACTTCTCCAATTATCACAGGTTTAATGCATGAGACAGTGTTTATGTGGCCCCAAGACCTTCCCTATCACGCAAAAACAACGAAAACTTCATTTTTCAGGCCATGTGGCCTTTAATAATAGCATTTAATAAAAGTTATGATGTGTGATTTTTGCCACCTGTTTGGACAAGTATGCGAACCCTTGCGTCTGTTTTTACAGAGGCCTGACGGAGAGCTCGCTCACCACCTGCAGCTCAGGATCAGCAAAACCAGAGGGGAACAGGAGAAGCCCCGTCCTGCTGTCGTCCTGGGACACGAGGTGAGGATAAAAATCTGCATGGCCTGAGCTAAAAGATTGTGCTACTCAATAAAATATAATTAATATGGTAAATACTTCAAACTGCTACATTTCATAAAAGCAAAAATAAAACAAACAATCAACAAAAGTCAGTTTGGCTTCACGGCAAAATACTCAAACAAAACCAAAATATATTTTAAGTAGTCGGATCAAGATTTTTCTAGGTAAGTAAAACTAAACTAAAAACTAGGAATAGGTGTGAGAAAAACATTTTAGTCAACTGAAATAAAAAAAAACTAGACTTGAGAGTAAAACTAAAGCTAAGTGAAACGATATAGTAGGACGGCGAATTAGTGGCATTGTAGGGAGAAAAAAATGACACTATCCTCTGAGATCAAAGTGATAAATTTACGAGAAAAAAAAAACTCCCAAATTGATGAGGGAAAAAAAAAGTGAAATTCTGAGATTATGAAGTCACAGATTAGCAAGAAAAAACTCTGAAATTCTGAGATTCAAAGTCGGAAACTAAAGATTCAAGTCAAATTCATGAGAGAAAAACTTACAATTTATTAGAAAAAAAAACTTTGTATAATAATATAATAATAATAAAACAATGTATAATGTATGTATAATCTAAATAATCGAGACTGTTAAAGGATTTAGCCAGAAATTAAGTTTGTGTGAGTAAAAGATGCTTTTTTTTGCTTTTTTAGGGTTTTTTTTTTTCTCTGAATACAAGCCTTGACTCTAGTAGGCCGTCATGATATTATGTTTTTTCAATACTGACTAAATATGCAGAAAATGTCTTCAGCTTTAGTCTTTGTACAACAGAGTTCGATGCGATTGGAATAAACAAGGCAAGTGTGAAAATGCCCCTAAGGCTTATTTATGCTCAACGTTAAGTACAGATACGGATATGGGCGGTGCCTTCTATTCTTACTCTGCGTTCATTTCATCCGTATTATCTGATCGTTTGCAAGAAGCTTACGGATACGGACCAAATGGAGCAAGAAGTCAGTCTCTCTCTCTCTCTCTCTCATTGGTTATATCAGAAAAAAATTCTCCGTCCTTCTCTCGCGACGTATTCTGTGACTGCACAGACAACCGCCGTTTATAACGCACCTGCACTTCTGCCTGTTTGTAGCAGCTCCATCATCACAAGCTCCTCCACGACACAATGCTTTTTGTTGTCCGAAACGTTTGACTCTGGGCTGCCCTCTAGTGGATTTCTCGTTGAATCTCCACGTCACCAGGAAGGAGTCATGGAAGCATGTGGGCAGAGATGTTGACGACGTTTTGAGCGGATGCGTCTATTTTTATACGTAAAGGGAGCATCAATGAGCCTGTAGAGTCAATACGAACTTGACTGTGTGTGCTGTGTGGTTGTGTGTGTTCAGAAGGGTCAGCAGTGATAGTTAAAGTTCTTTTAAGCATTATTGTTATTAACATAGCCTACAGGATGTTCACCAGGAAAACTTATGTACCAAATACAAATACATGAACATATATAAATGGTGCATTTGTACTTGGTCATGGCTTGGCTTGGCTGATGGCTTTGTTTGCCCGAGTAACATGTTTATGGTTTATTATTTGATTTCGACGATGTTCTGCAAACCTCATTATGCTATTAGCTTTTTACCATAATTAACATTTGCCAGCTAGATTGACTGATGTAAGGCCACGTGGTTCAATCAATGAATGCACTCAGATGTTTTCTATTCATCTTTTTTTCTTATTGAATTTAGATTTTTTTTGTTGGTTTTGCACGGAAATACACCGTATAATGATCAGATATGTTATCATTCTTGACACGGGGCTTTGGAATGTCAACGTTCCTGGTCATGACCAGATCCAAAGTGCGGCCATGTGTGTGTGTTGGAACGATTACATTTTGAAAGTAACCTTCATAGCGCAAGGTGGACAAAAACTTGGACTCACGGGTTTCCGTTTTCTTTCCTCGCACAGACACATCGAACTCACCCTGGGTGGACCAGACTTTATCAACATGGATGTTGAAATCACCTGCCAGTATGACGCTATTATAACGCCCGGTGTCGCGAAAGAGCAATTCAAGCTCACCTCGGAAATAGAAGTAATCTTCAAGGTTTCCCCCTGGTGGGCGATACACGTTGATGAGCAGGATCGGTGCATCCCAGTCACGATGATGCAGTTCCATAGCAACATATTCAAATGTTGTCATGCGCTCACTGAGGTAAATACGACGGCCCTGAAATTGATTTGAATATTGAATTGCCACACCTCCTCCTCTGGTGCCCCTGGGCTCATGATAGAACCGAAAGTGTTCAGGTGAAGCTTGTGACAGGACTTGACTTCCGTTGTGATCGTATAACCAGGTCTCCGTGGAGAGAAACACATCCAGATTGTTTTGTTGTATGAGCCGTTTGATTCTGGCTGCTTTGTTCACCATGGAGTGAACGTTGAGCAGCGCCATGCTCGCCCAGCGTTCTTCCTCATCACTGTCACTGCTGGTGTCGGACTCTTGGGGGATTTCACCAACAACCTCTCCTAAAATCCCCAAGCCGACGAAGGCACAGACATAGCCACCATTTTTTGTTTTGATTTTTTCATCTTCGATGGCGTCATGCTGCTCTTTGATCTCATTGATCTGCTCCCTGTGAAAAAAAAATGTGAGGATCATTTTAAAATTTTAAGCACACCAACATCAACAGCAGTAATGTCAAAGTTTTGATTTAGAAATTCTGCTTTTTTACCAGACAAATACGGGATAATCCTCAACAAGGTGGTCTGTTATCACAGTGTAACATCAAGACGCCTCCTCTGCCAAGCTTATTACTGTTTGATAACCAACGGCCTCGTTGGATTATCCTGTTCATTAAACGGCATCTAAAGCAGTCTCCAAACCAATGTGACGATAGTAAAAGCAAAGAAATTCCAGTAAAGCTTTTTGGAGAGTGGGCCGTCCTGTTTACGGAGCTCCGTTAGCCCCCGAAGGCAGGCAGCTAGCTGGGAGAGGCTGTGTCCTGATTGGAGGAAACCTTCCTGCAGAGTTGGAGCCCAGTCATTTACTTAACGGAGGTTAAGCCCTCGCCATTTCGGCCCTTTCTTAGATCCATTTTAGTGAAGGGGACAGGGGAAGGGTCAACAGTTGATGCCAAATAGAAGAACATCATCTGAAAGTCTGAGACCTGAGGATTGATTTGAGATGCAGCTCAGCTCTGTGTGTCAAGTTATTATAGTACGAGAGGTGTGCGGAGGCCCTACTGTTTGTATTTGTATTTGTTTTGGAGCAAAATAAGTTGGATTCAGATTTAATTGTTGTTAATTTTAACCACAAATAAATACATAGACTATATAAACTATACAGGCTTAGGAAACTCACTCTAATGACTATGTATTCTGCAAATCAAAAGAAATATAATATTCACATTTTTTGGTGCACAGTTACTCTTATTGTCTATTCTTTTGGTCTGTCTCCATCCGCCATGTGAGATAAATTGTACCTTCCAAATAAATTCTGTCAAAATGTCAAAATATGTCAAAATGAAGGGCTAGATGTCACTGCCAGCCAAAGTAGCTTTACCTTTCCCAAGTAAACTCAGATTGTGATGGAGTTACATATATTACAGCTGAACTTAAAAAAAATATTTGGAAGGGTTAATTACTCACCAGAAGGCCATTATTTGTTACTTGCTGAATATGGATTCGGATTTGGGTGCATCCCTATATAGTACTACATCTGTAATAATTTTTACAAAAATTATTTACAGTGTATTTGTTACACAAATGGCATTCAAGTTCAAGGAAGAAAACTAATTAAAAGTAAAATCTCATTAATGTGGTAGATGTAGATCATTTTGAAAATTTTGAAATTTGGAGCAATAGGACACAGCATCCCTTCAAGTTCAATTAAGTAAAAATTTTAAATCAGAAGGTATCAGTGGACATAACCAGGGCTCTAAATTAACACCCGCCAACCCGGGTGGCTAGTAATAAAAACGTACTAGCCAGTTTGGCCGGTGATGCATGAGGCAATCATGTCAGTCAGAGCCGCTCTACAGTTCTTGGTCATTTGCCGCCCCTGGCAGTACTTCCTACATTTCCCATGAACACTGCCGCAATGCTACGTGATGACATACAGGACGCCCACTGGCTGCGCACAGGTACGCTACAGTCTGCAGTGTAACCGGCGCGAGAAACCATGGAAACGCCAGAAAACACAAAGAAGAAAAAGAATGAACGGACTCGGAGCAAGAGCAGGGAGCATAGACTGTAAAAAAGGGGACTGAGCAAGCTAAAAAGTAAAGTAAAAAAGTAAAGTTAAACTAAATGCGACATCATGTGACGTCTGGGGGAGAGAAGGAGAAACACACACTTATTCAACTCATGAAAACGCAGACATTTTTGGGAGTTAGAAAATAATTTTGCCACAGGTTGAAAGCCCAAAGCCTTACCTTTCTCATGATACCTGTAATTTTCCGCTTGGACTTACTGTCATTGAGAAAAAAGCATTTGTTTGACCACTGCTTTTAGAAGATTTTCTCCAAAGCGCCACTGTCACTCATGCTGTGTGCTTTATAGAGCCTCATTTCTGGCTCAGGCCACACAAGTCCCAGCGGCACAGTGGATAGTGTCTCTGCCTGCCATGCAGGAGACCAGGGTTCAACTCCCCACCTGGGCAAAAGCAACAACACTACACAACCCACAAACAGCATAGGGCTGGCGGTTTAGCGCATGTCCAGGCGGTTGCAAGGGTGGCAAACACATTCAAAGTTTCTTCAGAAACTTTACAAAGTCTTGGAAATTACCAAAATGAAAAAGAAATTTAATATTTGCACTTTCTGTGTTTATTTTGTTGTATGTATTGTACTTTCTGTGCATTTTTTCATGCCAACGATGTTATTAAAATGATCAAATGCATTCAGTGGCACTCATAATCTCTCTTATTTTCACCGGAAAAAAATTGGCTGGTGATCAAAAAAGTTAATTTAGAACCCTGGACATAACATCTTACTTGATGTCATCAACCTGTTCCTTCATTATCTTGGAAGCTTCTGCTATCTCATCAGCTTTACTTCTCAGTGATTGGCTGGCTTCAGTCACATGGTTTTTCTTGACCATATCCTTCCAGTTGTCAATCGCCTCATCAAGTGCAAATGCCAGTGCAACAGCACCTCCTGCAACCTGTTAATGATTGGGAAAGGATCAATGCATGACATTTTTTCAATTGTAAGAGCAGGTGTGTAATGACCTGATAAAAATTACTTATATTGGCAAAAGAAAAGAAGATTCTTGCATCCTTACACTTGCAATAAACTATTTTGAATACACAATGTTTTGGTCCAGTGGTGGACTTGAAGGGCAGGGCAAAAAACATAAAAAGGGCACATGATAGGTGGCCCACCTGTGCGCAAAAAGCTATGATGCATCATGTATGATGAAATAATCTTCATCCAGAACAAACACTAATATTTGTATTATAGTAATTTAATATAATTGTACTGTAATGTTGTGTTATAACTGTATTACAAAAGAACACCGAGACACCAGTAGCCCTCTTGCCTTGAATGGAAATAACCCACTGCAACATCACTCAAACAAGATATATTGTTCTTCCATTTAAAAGGATAGTTTAGAACCAAGCTTGTAGTGCACACCCCAAGATCGGCGGAACTGAAACTCCTGAGAAAGTGCTTGACTCCAGTGAACCAACATGGAGAGAAGTCCAGGACATAGTACAGAAAGTCCGATTAGCATCTGCCCCAGGACCAAGTGCTATACCTTATAACGTATACAAGAGATGCCCAATGCTCCTCCACAGGCTTTGGAAACTGTTGGACAAAAGGTGTCATCCCAACATCCTGGAAAAGAGCAGAGGAATGTTTCGTACCCAAGGAAATGGACTTTTCCAACATCAGCCAGTTCCAAACTGTTTCTCACCCAACTGTCAAACGTGAGATATTCTTCTCTGTCTTGGCGAAGAGGATGACTACCTACATGGTGAAGAACAGATACACTATATTACCAAAAGTATTCGCTCACCTGCCTTTACTCATACTATGAACTGAAGTGCCATCCCATTCCTAACCCATAGAGTTCAATATGATGTCGGTCCACCTTTTGCAGCTATTACAGCTTCAACTCTTCTGGGAAGACTGTCCACAAGGTTGAGGAGAGTGTTTATAGGAATTTTTGACCATTCTTCCAAAAGCGCATTGGTGAGGTCACACACTGATGTTGGTCGAGAAGGCCTGGCTCTCAGTCTCCGCTCTAATTCATCCCAAAGGTGTTCTATCGGGTTCAGGTCAGGACTCTGTGCAGGCCAGTCAAGTTCATCCACACCAGACTCTGTCATCCATGTCTTTATGGACCTTGCTTTGTGCACTGGTGCACAGTCATGTTGGAAGAGGAAGGGGCCCGCTCCAAACTGTTCCCACAAGGTTGGGAGCATGGAATTGTCCAAAATGTTTTGGTATCCTGAAGCATTCAAAGTTCCTTTCACTGGAACTAAGGGGCCAAGCCCAGCTCCTGAAAAACAACCCCACACCATAATTCCTCCTCCACCAAATTTCACAGTCGGCACAATGCAGTCTGAAATGTACCGTTCTCCTGGCAACCTCCAAACCCAGACTCGTCCATCAGATTGCCAGATGGAAAAGCGTGATTCATCACTCCAGAGAACGCGTCTCCACTGCTCTAGAGGCCAGTGGCGGCGTGCTTTACACCATTGCATCCGACGCTTTGCATTGCACTTGGTGATGTGTGGCTTGGCTGCAGCTGCTCGGCCATGGAAACCCATTCCATGAAGCTCTCTGCGTACTGTACTTGGGCTAATCTGAAGGTCACATGAAGTTTGTAGCTCTGTAGCAATTGACTGTGCAGAAAGTCGGCGACCTCTTTGCACTATGCGCTTCAGCATCCGCTGACCCCTCTCCGTCACTTTACGTGGCCTACCACTTCGTGGCTGAGTTGCTGTTGTTCCCAAACGCTTCCATTTTGTTATAATAGAGCTGACAGTTGACTGTGGAATATTTAGGAGCGAGGAAATTTCACGACTGGATTTGTTGCACAGGTGGCATCCTATGATAGTTCCACGCTGGAATTCACTGAGCTCCTGAGAGCGGCCCATTCTTTCACAAATGTCTTGTTTCACAGTCTGCATGCCTGAGTGCTTGATTTTATACACCTGTGGCCAGGCCAAGTGATTAGGACACCTGATTCTGATCATTTGAATGGGTGAGCGAATAGTTTTGGTAATATAGTGTATGTTGACACATCAGTCCAGAAAGGCGGCATCCCAGGCTTCTCCGGGTGCTTGGAACATACAGGTGTCCTCAACCAGCTGATCCAGGAGGCCAAGGAGAGCAAAGGAAATCTAACGGTTGTCTGGCTCGACTTGGCCAACGCATGCGGATCAATCCCTCATGACCTCATCAACGCGGCTATGGAACACTATCATATCCCCCGCCACATCAGGGGAATGATCACCAGCTACTTCGGAGGATTCAAGCTACAGTTCAAAACTGCCCATTTCACAACCCAGTGGCAGGACCTTGAAAAGGGAATTGTAGCGGGCTGCACCATCTCCCCCATCCTGTTTGTCATGGGGATGAACCTGCTCATAGCAGCGGCAGGAAAGGAATCCAGAGGACCATTAATGGAGTTTGGCACCCGCCAACCTCCAATAAGAGGCTTTATGGACAAATTCACCATAACAAATTCAACACATGTACAAGCAAGATGGATCCTGAAGACACTTGATGATGTGGCAACTTGGGCTCGAATGAAGTTCAAGCCAAGGAAATCAAGAAGCATAGTGATCAGAAATGGAAAAGTGACCAGCAAGTTCCAACTGCGAGTTCAGGGAGAGTGCATATGTCATCAACATGCTAGCAAGATATTAGCCTAACTTATTGGCCCTTTGCAAAAACATAGCCAACACTTTGCACAGTATTTGGTGGCAGCTCTAGACTGTTGTCACAGCCTCCGTTTGGGAAAGCCCGCCCTACAGGACACCTGGGATGGGAGGATATAGAGCGCTGCAAGGGCACTTCATGGTGTTTTCTCATTTAAAAACATGCCCCCACCTCCCCACTGAGCGCACCAGTATTGTGGTCTGTAGACCTGAGGTGAAGGTAAACCTGAATCTTCTCTTCTCTTGATTATATTTTATCTCTTGATTACATTTCTACTCACGCACCTGTCTACAAGAAACCGAAGGTGTGCATGAGCATTTATAGTCATAAATTACTGATATGAATAATTATTAATGTTGTGTTTATAACTGTATCATGGATTATCAGTCTTACCTTGGCACCTCCTTTACATACAGCTTTAAATGCAGCTCCAGAGAGCTCCTTCGTCAGTTTCTGAGCTCCTTTTCTTAACAGGTATTGGTTTTTTCCTGCCAGTTGAACTGTGAAAGATGTTAATATACGAGCTACTCCAGCCATTACGCCAATCTTCAGGGTCTGCATGTCGATCATTTGCTTGGATAGCTTTGATGGATCAACTCTAAATGTACTGGTGTTTATTCGCCATGTCACTCCACTTCGTTTCGCCATTGCTTCCAGAATCTGGTTTATGGCATATTCTTCCTGTTCATCACATCCCATCGTCGCGTTCATCTCCTTTAGCCGCTGGAACAGCTTTTGGATTCTTTTTCCAATGTTACTAATCTTCTCTGCCAGTTTCTGTGCATCTTTCATGGTGCCACTCTCGTTGAAGAGCTCAATAAGCTTAGAACCAATGCTGACTGCTGCGCCGGCAACCCCGTATGTTGCTCCTGCCAAACCAAGAAGAGGAGCAGCAGCTCCTCCTGTGAAGAGAGTGGCCAGACCGGCCCCGACCAGAAATGCTCCACCAACCACAGACACTGAACTCCCAACACATTCACCAGCATTGCATTTCTTCCTTAGTGACTCCAGCTCTCGGGCCAGTTCCTTCAGCTTCTCTGCACAGCGTTCACTCTGCTTGATCCAGGAGAAAATCTCATCCACGAGTTCGTCTGCGATGCCCATGGTCTCCCAGTCCTGCTGTCCTTCTGACCAGAGGAGAAACCTTCAGTCTGCTTTAGTCTGCATCCAAAGAACCACAAGGTCAACAGGATAAACAGATAAAAATGAGAACAGACAACACAAATTCAACATTAAGGAGCCCAAATAGCCTGATGTGACATGATGATGGCGCTAGATGAAAAAGCAATCTTAGCATCTGTGTTGCTTGGCAACCATTCTGTCCACTCTATCTTGCTTGGTGGAAGAATGAATAGTTCTCAGTTTTATTGTTGCATTATTACCAATAAATTATTGATTTTTTTCTTGTGTGTTTATTTTATGGGCTATATGTAGGGTAACCGTTTTATCAAAGCAATAAGCCCCTTGAAGCCGTGAGTTACAGTGATTTTACAACGGCGATTTTACATTTTAGAACGCCCCTCAGCAGTTGTAAAATCGCTGTAACCCACGGCTTTTCGGGGCTTATTGCTTAAATATAACAAATATAAAAAATCTGCCATGAAAAACAGAAAACACATGGCTACTGCAGTTAATGCAGTATAATTTCTGTTTAAACAGTAACTTTTAACTTTGTTCGTTTTTCTTCTTTTTTTGCGTCGTCTTCTTCGTCTTCTTCTTCTCTCACATAAAAAAACACCTGTGCATCTGCAATAATAGTCCCCAGTAATTCACTTCTGTTTTGGCTTTTTTGTTTGCATCGTTGCTTTTTTATTTGCAACGCAGCGTTTTCCTTTTTTATTTGCAGCGTTTTTTATATTTGCAGCGATCATTGCTTTTTTATTTGCATCGTTTTTTTTTTATTTGTATCGTTTTTTTTTTATTATTTGCATCATTTTTTTTTTTTATTTGCAGCGATGGCAGTTCTCGGCCACCGTACTATTCATTCAGGCTACTTTATGTGAGTTCTTATCAAATACTTTATTTTTGCCATATAGCTAAAAGCATGAATAGAAGCTTCCTACTTCAAAAACAAACTGTTCTCGCCCTCCTGCCCTAATTATACTTAGCACATGGAAACTTCTTGAGCTACCATAGTTTAATTGCACATAGGCTAGTTATTTAGGCTGATCAGGGCACACTGAAGGCAGACACTAGCAACAAGAAACAGCAGAGTAGAAACTCCTCTGTTTCAGTGATTTGACCTGTATTGGCAGTCCAAATTCACTAGTTATGTTTTTTATTTTTCATTTATTTTTTTCATTTTTTTTTTTTTTTTTAATTTAAAATGTTGTTGAGACACAGGATCTCATTCTCAAGAGAGACCAGTCTAAGATATAACAGTATCATTAGTATAAAGATTTTCAGATGCATTTATATTTTGACCCCCATTACTGACATAAATAGTGAAGAGAGTGGGTCCTAAAACTGAACCTTGTGGTACACCTTTTGTTTAAGAATCTCAAGCTTGAGTGTTTAATCCGCATTGTTGAAAAAGTGTGTTCTGTTGAGATCCTTTTGTTTGCACCATGCTGACACACCAGTAAGTTTGTTTGTAGTGTTTCTGCCAATTATGTAGATGATTTATTTTATGGGCTTATATGTTACATGTTTTTGAGTTATACATGCCTCAAATCCTAATTTAATGTCTTTGATTTTGGACCATGATTCCTTTTGTTTGGTGCTGTAATATCCTTGTTATGAGTGAGCAGATTATATACTGAGCAGGGGGCATTCAGTCCAGGCCATGCCCATGAAAGAGTTGAAAACCTGTAAGTAGGGCTCCCTGTTGAGATTTAAAGGTTAAGTAACTGTCTTTTGTTACTATATTTACAGTTTCTATAAATAGGATCCTGAAGACCTGATCTGACCTGAGCAATTCCTTTAACTCTGCGGATGCACTAGTAATGTATGCTGAATTATTTAGGCTATATTTAATTATCATCTTAGTATGCTTGGCAAAGTATTGATTCCTTTATTTGTTTATTGTACAGAAATCATCCATCCATCCTTCCTTCCATTCACCTGACTGCCTGCCTCAATAAATGGTTAAATGGCTCTTGGATCCTTGTGTTTAAATGTGCACACCAGTCAAAAGTTCTGTGATTGAGCAGATATTACGGATCTATTTCGTACCACATAGGCTACCAAGTTTAAGTTCTAAAGTCTTTTTTTTTTTTTTTTTTTTTTTTTTTTTACCTTTGGTGACATTGAGGAAGCTGGAAGAGAGACTTAAAGGCTCATTTATACTCCCTTTATGTACAAAAAGTAATACATCGATTTCCAACGATGTGACCGTCTCTGCCCACGTGCTTCCATGCGTCCCTTAAGTCGCTATGGCTGTTAAGCAATAACTCCACTAGAGGGCAGCACATAGCCAAAAGTGTCTGACAACAAACATGATGAAGGTGGAGGAGGTTGTACCAATGGAGCTGCTACAAAGAGGCAAAAGCAGAGGCAGTGTTGTTGATGCTGGTGTTCTGTGAGGTCATTAAACACGTCATGACAGGAAGGCAGAGCAATCGTTTCTGCAATATTACCAATTAGACAGATTTCTTTGCTTCAGCTATTGGCTGCACTGCCCCCCACAACTGACGATGCTGCTGCATTTCAAAAGTAAGCTTCCTGAAAATGTGCACAAATACGAACAAAATGAATGCAAAATATGGACAGAGACTCCATCTCTGACAGAAAATATCATGGTTGATGGTTTCAAATGCTTGGGACAAATCAATAAAAAGTGCAGCACAATATTTTTTGCTGTCCAAGGCTTCAACAATATGACTTTAGACTTTCAACGAAGCGGTTACCATACTATGATGCTTCCTAAAACCATACTGGGGATAAAATGTTAACCCACAAGTATCCCATGATTTGCTCATTCACTTCAGCTAAAATACACAGTTTGAAAATAGGATCACTGCCTTTTAACAAGGGGAGTACCATAATCATTTTTCCAAACCTCAGAAATGATATTGTTTTCTAATGAGAGATTAAAAACATGCAGCACTGGTTAATCTATAATATTTGCAGCCAGGCGTGAGAAGTAAGAAAAGTGGGAAGATTGCCAGGACCTGCAGATTTTCTACGATCAAGGCCTTTTAAAGCCTTCCAGACCTCACTAACTAGAGAGGGTGGTGGAGGAGAGAGGGGGAAATTTACTATCAGCAATTGTGTCAAACAAGACGTTTGTTAAAACGTTGTATCTCGGCTTTATTTGACACAGGGACAGAGTGAACAACTGCTGGTGTCTGTTTGTAACACGACTCCACAGCAGAGCTGGCAGCAGCATTGCTTTCACTTTCATCTGCTATTTGGAACAAGAGTATGTTCCACCATGTCAGCACATCACAATGTCAATATGATATGACAAACTTTAACATAAAAACGTACCATTATTATAAACTATATGATATGGCACACCCTTGCCCTAATCACTAATCGTCTCCACCAAATTCTTAATTCAAAATAATAGGACAACAACAACAACAAAAAACAACTGAAATCCTCTCATATAAAACCGAAACTCCAGCAGAAACCACACGAGTGGACAGACTAAAGCACTGGACACATCGAGAAAAGGCCCTGCACCATACAGAAAGTCTAATGTGGAAAAAACTCCCTCCTTGTAGGGGAAAAGAAAACACAGGAGGTCACCTCCCTCGAAAAACAACAGCCAGAAAACATCAGGTGTGACCAATAATTAGCACATATTTCAGGTGCCATATCCTGTTGTACTCTATTAGTTTAATTTTTTTCAGCCAGTTGATGTGTGGCTCTGTACCAATTAAATAAATACAACCTCTCATCTGAACTGCTATGCTGATGTTTTACCCAAACAACTTGCATCGAGTTATCTTATTTATTTTTTGTTTTAGATGCATGTTTGTTCATTTTTAGTGTAGCAGTAAATATTACAGTTATATTTTTGTGATTACTGATAGTATGGCTGATTATTGATTCGACCGCTATAATACAATGGCCAACTTTGTGTTCTGTGCTCATTTTCAACATTTTTTTCTTACATCTATTTCGCTCTCTCTCTCTCTCTCTCTCTCTCTCTCTCTCTCTCTCTCTCACACACACACACACACACACACACACACACGCACACTGTATGTTTGTCACTGACAGCAATATACATATTGTATATATATGTATATATGTGTGTGTGTGTGTGTGTGTGTGTGTGTGTGTGTATCAAAGAATATATAACTTACAGGGAGACTTTAGATAAAATGGTTACATAGAGATTAATGAAATTAATATATTGCTGTTTTTTTTTTTGGGTGGGGGGGTGGGGGGTGGGGGTGGGGGTGGGGGGGGTTCGTTTGTTTGTTTTTTGTACATGCATGGTAAAAGTGTCGCGGGCGGAAAACGCGCACCACGCTGTTCACTCTGCGGACCGGGACTCTTACCTGTTGCTCCAACGTGAAGTGAACCTGCAGCCACAGATCCGGATGCAGCCTCGCAGACCTCCGACCAGGACCGACAAGCACCGAGTTTAAAGGGACAAGAGCGTGACTGCGCATGCGCGGTGTGCTCGGCCAGTGCATGAAAACTTGAAAACTATTTCTGTCGCTTTATAAATATAGCCTACACTTCCAAATAAAATGAAGGTTGTGCACTGGTTCTGTTCTGTTAATAAAGATCATTTTTGTAATTTCTTCCCATTTATTAACAACAAGGGCCCTTTTTGTGATCATGGCGCTTCTCTTTGTTATTCTTTTTTTTGTATTTACAGAATCATTTCTAAAAAAAAAAAAAATAATAAAAAAAAAATAGACAAATTGTCATAATATTCCAATTTTTCAGTAAATGCCGCATTCACCATTAACCTGATTATTATTATAGCTAAATATTTTATGCATAAGATGATTTTGCTCCAAAAAATACCCCCCTTTTTACATTTTTAAAGAGTCAGTTTGACCACTGTTGAACATGTAAAACTCAGAAATAACAACATCAGATTACATAGACCTTTCACATTCATTCCAATTAGTCAGCAGACCCTGGAGGCTTTTTTTTTTTTTTTTTTAACTATTGTTATGTCTTTTTTTTCCCTTTCCCTGCATTTTTTCCCTGTGATTTATATTATTATTACACTGAAGTAAAATTTCAGAAACTCTTTCAATGAAAAAAGAAAGTATGTAACATTCATACTTCATGGACTTGAATTTACTCCAGTAAAGAAAAAAAAAAAAAGCAGATGGCTGTCTTCCTATCCTCCTTCTGTGAAACCACGTGTTTTCAAGTTCCAGTTGATTTAAAAGCCACTGGCTTCCAGCGCCCCCTGCTGGCAGCTCCGCCAAAACACAGTTTGGGTTCATTTTTTTTTTTTTTTTTTTTTTTTTAATTCCAGCAGCTGTCAGTCTATTTTTTAGGGGCCGGACAGCCTAAGCTGCCAGGACCTCCTTGTACTCCTGTGTGTCCTTGTTGTTGTTGTTGTTGTTGTTGTTGTTGTTGTTGTTGTTGTTGTTGTTGTTGTTGTTGTTCTTCTTCTTCTTCTTCTTCTTCTTCTTCTTCTTCTTCCGAGGAAATCCTACTTCCCATGCATGAAAACTCACCAAACTTTGCACAAAGGTCTAGTCCCATACCAGATTACGTCAGATGCAAACACAAGCCAATAGTCCTGATGGTGGCGCTACAGCAAGCCTCTAAATTTCAAAACTTTGAAAAATTATAATAAGTCAGCCATATGTGCTACAACTTCACAACTTTCATCAAAATGTAGCCCCAATACTGAAGAAACCTTTGTACACTTTACACTTAAACATCAGTTTTTCCACTTATGGAGCAAATCAATCATTGTTAAAAACAGATTACCAACATCTCCATGCTGTCTAGATGCAATGTTTGTATTTTCAGATTTTTGTCTTTTTTTTTTTTTTTTTTTTGGTTTGAAATCTGCCTTTCCATGCATAGGTGGCTGCTGTCATGTGACTGGCTTAGTCAATTTGTGAAGCCTCACATGAATTGACACTTGCCAATTAGCTCAGTTAGATAGAGCATTGTCCTTTATGCCAGAAACTGTGAGTTTAAGCCTCAACTGATTAAAAATGCACATTTGAATACCACCTTTCTCTCAGTCTTCCTATTCTCTACTTCTTGCCTAAAACTGCCCCGCCCCGACCATTGCTACACAGCAGCTATTATTTAAACTTGAGCTTTTAACTGGAAACAGACAAACAAACAAACAGATGTTTACATGTTGGAATCATGATGTCAGAGAAATACAAGCAGGACTGAACCCATAAAGACACCAACGTTGTTGTCTTCTTCCTACTAAACATAAATCAAATGAATAAATGAATCAATAAGTTCCTCTGACTAGACCAGTTTCTTTTCTTTAAAAAAAAAAAAAAAAAAAAAAAGTGAATCCTTTCTTGCTTTGCCTGACTGGCCCTGGAACAAAAAGTTTAGTTTTTATTATTTATTGTTTATTATTTCAAGCTGCTGCACGTGTTTTGGGTGTTTTCCTGTTGTTGTTCTGGACCTGGCAGAGTCATTTCCGACAGCGCCACCTGCAGGACTGCCAGTGTACAAACGTCTCGTCAGCAGCTCCGGCCCGTCAGCGACGACTCACATCCGACTAGTACCACTCTCTGCAACTGGATACTGGACTTCCTCACAAACAGACCCCAGTCAGTTCGGATTGGCAGTCTCTCCTCCTCCACTCTAGTGCTCAACACCGGAGCGCCCCAGGGCTGTGTGCTCAGCCCCCTCCTGTTCACGCTGTACACCCACGACTGCAACCCCCGACATGGAGAGAACTCTATTGTGAAGTTCGCGGATGACACCACCATCATCGGCCGGATTTCTAACAATGATGAGTTTTCATATCGGGAGGAAATCAACCATCTTGCAGAATGGTGCACAGACAACAACCTACTGCTCAACGTCAGCAAAACCAAAGAGCTGATAGTTGATTTTAGAAAAATGGAGGCAAAGACACACAACCCTGTCTACATCAATGGAGCTGAGGTGGAGCAAGTGAGCAGTTTCAAGTTCCTGGGAATCAACATAACAGAGAACCTAACATGGACTTCACATATCTCTGCCCTGGTTAAAAAAGCTCAGAAACGGCTGTATTTCTTAAGGAAACTTAAGAAAGCAAAATTCCCACACCAAGTTCTTGTCAACTTCTACAAAGGAGCGATTGAAAGCATCCTGACTGGAAACATCACAAACTGGCATGGGATGTGCACGGCCCAGGACAGGAAGACTCAGCAAATGAGTGATTAAAACTGCCCAAAACATCATTGGCACCCATCTACCAAGCCTCAGTGATATCGGGGAGGTGAGGTGTCTGCGCAGAGCCAAAAGGATCCTGAAAGACAACAGCCACCCCAGCCACAGCCTGTTCACCCTGCTGCCATCAGGCAAAAGATACAGAAGTATTCGCTGCCGTACCACCAGACTACAGAGCAGCTTCTTCCCTCAGGCTGTGAGACTACTAAATGCACCATCTGAACTCCTCCATGTTTAATAATTCTATTTTCTACACAATCAATCAATTAATCAGTCAAGAGGGAACCACACTTTAATTTCATTATTCAACCTGTTGTATAATGACAAATAAACTTCCTTGTATCCTTGTATATACTGTATATAAATATGTAAGTTATGTTTTTCCCTACAAGCAGAGCTATCATATGGCTTTGGATCTCTGTGAAAAATACAGTTCACATGTAAAAGAATGCCAGCATGTTTCCAATTACTGGGATTTTCTTTTTTGTACTTTTTCATGCTAAGTCATGAATAATAGGCTATTCTCCAGTGAAATGGCACTATGTGAAGAATTAAAAGCATGTTCAGGGGCCGCAGCTCTCTGCCTGCTCCTCCTCGTCCTTCTCCTCCTCTTTCCCTTCCTTGTGGAAGACCCTCCCATCAGGCTGCGTCACCCATCAGAGCTGCACGTCGTCACTCACGCCTTGGTCCTTCAGTCTCTGACGCAGCTGACAAACAGAAACACTCTTTACTATCGCCTCATTGTTTGCCAACACCACAGTCAATGCTCCAACATCAATATTATAATACCAAAAGCAAAAGGCAGAAGAAGGAGGTGAGAAATCAGAGCACTAAACTTTGCAAAAAGCCCCCTCTCCCTTTTCATTAAACACGCGCAATTAAAATATTCACTTGTAAATGCATATACCACTGTACGTTGGTTATAAATCAGCCAGGATAACAGTCTGTATAGCTGGGACGTGCCGTGTTGTGCACACATAGGCTACTTACCTCCACTGTTCTTTTTATTACTGCTATTTATTTCTTTTATTTGGTGTCTTTGTTGTGTTGTGTGTCACATGTAAGTATTACAAGTAGCCTACTCTATATAGCCTACGGTAAACCGGAGTCAAATTCTTTCTATGCATAAGGACGCTTGGCCAATAAAAACAGGTTTTTATAGATAGATAGATAGATAGATAGATAGGTATACTTTATTGATCCCAGACTGGGAAATTCACACGTTACAGCAGCATCATGAATAAAAACAAAAAATTAAAAATTAAAATTAAAAGTATATACAATAGAGACTAAATATGCGAAATATATACACTAAAGACAATGTCTGTATGTATGTATTGTCCAAGCGCCACATAATACAAGTGATAAACAAGCAAGTTGATGCGCCCATGCAAATAAACAGGCCATCAGATGTCAGCTCACAGGACACAGGTAGCCTACATTCAAATTGCATATTCTCTCTGAGGAAGTTTAAATTGATAAAAAGGAATCAGTGTGTCTGGTTTTGCCCCTGTGGCCTTTTCCATTTTTGTAGGGCATCAAAACCAAAAGCCAACTGTCCTCGCTCTAGATCTTGTTGTTTAGTCCATGTCTGACTCATTTCCTTCACCATCAAACCTGAAGACAGAAGGTTCATCGATATTGTTGTAACAAGGACAGACAAAAATATAGTTTTGTTTGTTTTGACCATTTAATTCACTATGAAAAACCCGAAAATTATCTGGAAAAAAAGCTACTGTGAACATTTCAGCTCAAGCTTCCTCACCTGCTGCAACAAGGCGTCCTTCATGACCTCCAGGTCCGCTGAGGAGGCGGACTGCAGCCGCACTTTCACCACCTGCATCTTCACGACATCTTATAGAATGGATATGTCACATTAAAATCAATTCCAAAAGATACAGGTGGCCAGGAGAAGAGGTGTGGGAGAGGTTTATGGAAACTTGTGACATCATCGCTTCATGTGCTGTTAAAGCAGCACGTGCAGCCTCATAGAAACCTGTTGGATGTTGGAGGAGTGCCCCGGTCACACCTGCGCTCACTACACCTCCATCACACTGACGCTTCATCCCTCCTGCCCGGCCTGCGCTGTCGCTCTGCAGGGGTGGAGAGACAGAAAGACCGAGACAGCCTACATCTCTGTATTTTACACAAGAGGGGTAAGCATTATTATTAATTTTTTGAACATAAATTTTGCTATTAGACAAAGTGAATATGAAATACACTTCAGCCAGGTTCTGACATTGGTGGTGAGGTGACGGGTAAGTCTTGATATTAAAATAAGATTAAACAAGGAAAACAGGACGGTTATTTTTTGGTGCATCGCTCAGAGAAGATTCATTGTTATGGATTTTCATGAGTACATTTTGCTTCACTGATATGTCAAATATGACTTTGATTCTTTTCAAATTCAAAATGTTTCACCGGCCCTTCTCACCAGTGATCATCTTATCCTGCTGAAAGTGTAAGAGAGCTGTGGTGTGATTTCGTCATGGCAGGGAATGCGTTAATCTTCATCTTCTTATCAGGTTAGTGCCACTTGACTGTCATATATTCCCCCTCAAATTTCGAATTCATTGTGAAATCAGCCCATGGAGGAGTTCTTAAGAATAAAACAACAAAGTGTGAATTTATCAAAAACAATTACAATCATAACATTAATCACAATCTTTGTCATACATTTTGTCCAAAAAAAAAAAAAAAAAAAACTGAGGGGGTCCAAGTCGATGTTTTTCTGGAATAAAGACTGACTGAAAAAACAAACAAACAAACAAAAAAAGCTTCCTGTTCACTGGAATCACTGTCATTTTTGTTCCTCTGCACAGTTTATCTGGTTATTTGCCAAGAAATCAGTAAATCAGCCTATTAGTAATTACTCATCAGTCTTCTTGTTTGACCCCTGAGTGTGTTTGTTGTTTTCCCTCTTTCACTGCAAATCATATTATTTTGCTGATATTCTTCCATGGTGACTCTTGTCATCATTAGTTCTGACACTACTAAATAAATATACACTACTCACAAAAAGTTAGGGATATTCGGCTTTCGGGTGAAATTTCCAGATGAACCTAAAATGCATTATAACCTTTACAGGTGAACTTAATGTGACCTTCTGTAAACTTTTGAATGCACATGTCCAACTGTTCAGTGTTTCAGTACTTTTTGCACAAGTTGCTGTTCTCTAACAAGGAGCTTAACGGCAAAATTCACAACAGGTGTTTGATCTATGAATCAACCAATAAATGTCCTGATTCAATTAGAATTGGTATTTAAACAGTCCTCCTCATCATGCTGTTCACATTTTGACATCATGAGACCAAGACGACACCTAACAATTGATCAGCAGCACCTCGCCATTGCGAGGCTTCAAACAGGATGTTCTCAGACGGAAGTGGCCACTGAGCTTAGAGTGTCACAGAGTGTCATCAGCAGGTTGCAACAGAGATACAGAGAGACTGGAAGAGTCACAGAAAGGCATAGAAGTGGACGTCCTTTGGCCACATCCCACACTGATGACCGCTTCATTGTGAACAGTGCCCTGCGGAACCGGATGATGAACGCCACTCAACTCCAGGCACGTTTAAGGGAGGTGAGAGGCACCCAAGTGTCACGTCAGACCATTCGAAACCGTTTACATCAGCATGGTCTGCGTGCTAGACGACCTGCAAGGGTACCTGACCACACCACCAGGCACAGGTGTCATCGTCTTGCATGGGCCAGGGAGCATTTACGCAGGACGAGGGACCAGTGGGCCTCAGTGCTGTTCTCTGATGAAAGCCGATTCAAGTTGAGCAGAAATGATGGCCGCCAATGATGTTGGAGACGTCAAGGAGAGCGCTATGCATCAGCCACTGTTGTCACCAGACGAGCCTTTGGTGGTGGTGGTGTTACTGTGTGGGCAAGTGTGTCTAGTCAGTACAGAACTGCCCTACACTTTGTGAATGGTAAAGTGACAAGCCCATACTACCTGAATAACATCATTAATCCAGTCATTGTGCCCCTGCATGAACAACACAGGCCTAATTTCATCTTCATGGACGACAATGCTCCGGCTCATCGAGGTCGC
Source organism: Myripristis murdjan (assembly GCF_902150065.1). Taxonomy (NCBI): domain Eukaryota; kingdom Metazoa; phylum Chordata; class Actinopteri; order Holocentriformes; family Holocentridae; genus Myripristis; species Myripristis murdjan. Next base: position 32,197,561 of record NC_043987.1, on the reverse strand, counting down.
ATCATTAGGGAACGGCTGCTGGAGACTGGGGTACCTCAGATGGAGTGGCCTGCACTTTCTCCAGACCTGAATCCCATAGAAAACCTATGGGATCAGCTGAGTCGCCGTGTAGAGGCTCGGAGCTCTGTACCCCAGAACCTCAATGTCCTGAGGGCCGCCCTTCAAGAAGAGTGGGATGCCATGCCTCAGCAGACAATAAATCGACTTGTGAACAGCATGAGACGTCGTTGTCAAGCTGTAATTGATGCTCAAGGGCACATGACAAGTTATTGAGACATTGACATTTTTTGTTGTGGTATATCCACCACTGTTGTTGGCTTTTGTTTCAATAAATTGTTTGAGATGAGGAAATCACCAGTGTATGCTTCTACTTAAATGCCCTACTTTCATGATATAATATCACTGTAGCGTGAACTTTTTACATTTTCCGTAAATTTCTCCCGAAAGCCAAATATCCCTAACTTTTTGTGAGTAGTGTATGTTCACCGGCAGATCGAACCAAAGGCTCATCGAGATGGGTTTTTGTGCATGAACGCAAGACCTGGAGCGAGGCTCAGAGCTACTGCAGGCAGAGCTACACCGACCTGGCCAGCATCAGGAACCTCACTGAGAACGAGGAGATCAGAGGTTTGATCAGTGACACCTCTTGGATCGGCCTGTTCAGAGACGCATGGAAGTGGTCAGATGGGAGCACCATGTCATTCTCTAAATGGGATAATTGTCATCCAAGTGGAGGAGATAAGCATTGTGCGACTTCACATCTGGGAAAATGGCGTGCCGATTTATGCAGTGACAGATTTTACTTTGCCTGTTACAGTGGTAAGTAGAGATCTACAATAGGCCTATTTCATTTTGAAATTCTGTCAGTTCATTATTTACAACAAACTATTAGTCACTGGCCATATTATTTTGCTGCTTGGTGGATGGAAAGCCTGTTGTTATTAGGCAACGAACCCCAAAAACTTCCAAAAAATAAAAAATAAATAAATTTTCTTCAAATTATGTTTATTTAGTCTATTTTGAGACATAAAAACACTGGCATCATAATGCGTACCATAGAGGGTTAAAGTTCATGAACTTGTTCACGAAGCTTGAAATGACCTCGCTCCCTCCACACATCAGAGATTTGCTTTCATTTTATGTTCCAGCCACATCACTGAGGTTTCTCCACAGCTCATCTTTTAAATGTTGCTGATGTGTCCTAATTAAGCACCAGTGTGGCTGCCTTCTGTTTTTATGCCCCTAAACTGGGGAACACACACTGTCCCTGGATATCAGAACGGCAAGCTCGCTTGGTATTTTTAAAAGAAAACAAAAAACCTATCTAGTGAATCTGGCTTTTATTTTGGAGTAACGTTATAGCCTTAGTTTTTCAGTTTAATCATTGTTTTTAATTTGTATTTTTATTCTTGTGTTTGTTTTTATTTATTTGTTTAATATTTTATAGTTTTGTCTTTGTAATTTTTAGTCTAGCATATTTTATTGTTATGTATTGTTTTTATTTTTTGCCTGTGTTATTTTAGTCTTGAAATATGAAGCACTTTGGGCTGCAGGCTTGTATGAAAGGTGCTATATAAATTGTCATGTCACCTCCACCCTCCTGCAGCTTACACACACACACTGGCCTGTTTTCCTGATTTCATCTTCTGTAGCTTGTTTTATCTGATTTCTGCTACACACACATATATATGCATATATCTTTCTTGTTCTTTCTTGTCAGTCATCACAGCGTATTTGTTTACCTGAAACAATGCTGCTCTCTTGCTTGGGACACTATTTGAATTTTATGTTGCAGTTACAGTTGGCTCATTATCCAAAGTAATAACTGACTTCTCTGCAGAAGTTTGCATGAGCGGGAGGCCACACACACACGCACAGACACACACACAAACACACACACACACACAGAAAGAGAGAGAGAGAAAAAACACAACTGAGAGTGTACTACCTCTTGAAGCTCATGGAGAGAATGCCAAGAGTGTGCAAAGCAGTAATCAGAGCAAAGGGTGGCTATTTTGAAGAAACTAGAATAAAAAACATGTTTTCACTTATTTCACCTTTTTTTGTTAAGTACATAACTCCACATGTGTTCATTCATAGTTTTGATTCCTTCAGTGAGAATCTACAATGTAAATAGTCATGAAAATAAAGAAAACGCATTGAATGAGAAGGTGTGTCCAAACTTTTGGCCTGTACTGTATGTGGGATATGTTGTTGTGAAAAACAGGCAGTTTACCTTACAAACTAAAATCACTGTTATTTTTGTTCCTCTGCACAGTTTTGTGTGTAAATGTTTGTGCGTGTATATATATGTATATTTATATATAACTTGTACTCTGTTGTTCTCCCCTCTTTCCCCAATGCATGCACACACTCTCAATTGTGTTCTCTCTCTCTTTCTGTGTGTGTGTTTGTGTGTGTTTGTGTGTGTGTGTGCAGCCTCATGCTCATGCAAACCTCTGCAGAGAAGTCGGTTGTTACTTTGGATAATGAGACAATTATTACTGAATCTTGGGTTACAGTATTTGCAACAAACAATGAAGATAAAAAAAATGATAAAATATTCTGTATGAACAAGGGATCATTGATGTGACTGTCTCCTCTCTGGTCGGCCTTGTGGTTTTTATTTATTATTTATTATCTTATTTATTCACAATATCTATGTTTGCAATATTCAAATAGTGTCCCAAGCAAGAGAGCAGCATTGTTTCAGGTAAACAAATACGCTGTGATGACTGACAAGAAAGAACTCAGCTCACGTATATATATATATATATATATATATATATATATATATATATATAAATATATATATACATGGATGTCACAATATGTCACAACATAACTCCAAAATAAAAGCCAGATTCATTAGATAGGTTTTTTGTTTCTTTTTAAAAATACCAAGCGAGCTTGCCGTTCTGATATCCAGGGACAGTGTGTGTTCCCCAGTTTAGGGACAAAAAAAGAGAAGGCAGCCACACTGGTGCTTAATTAGGACACATCAGCAACATTTAAAAGATGAGCTGTGGAGAAACCTCAGTGATGTGGCTGGAACATAAAATGAAAGAAAATCTCTGATGTGTGGAGGGAGTGAGGTCATTTCAAGCTTCGTGAACAAGTTCATGAACTTTAAAATCAATTCTAAAAGATACAGGTGGCCAGGAGAAGAGGTATGGGAGAGGTTTACGGAAACTTGTGACGTCATCGCTTCATGTGCTGTTAAAGCAGCACGTGCAGCCTCAAAGAAACCTGTTGGATGTTGGAGGAGTGCCCCGGTCACACCTGTGCTCACTACACCTCCATCACACTGACGCTTCATCCCTCCTGCCCGGCCTGCGCTGTCGCTCTGCAGGGGTGGAGAGACAGAAAGACCGAGACAGCCTACGCCTCTGTATTTTACACAAGAGGGGTAAGCCATTATTATTATTATTATTATTATTATTTTGAACATAAATTTTCCCTTGCTATTAGATAAAGTGAATATGAAATACACTTCAGCCAGGTCCTGACATTGGTGGTGAGGTGACGGGTTAGTCTTGATATTAAAATAAGATTAAACAAGAAAAAAAGGCCTTTTTTTTTTTTTTTCATGGTGAATTGCTCAGATAGGATTCATTTTCATGGATTTTCATGAGTAGCCTACATTTTGCGTTACTGATATGTCAAATATGACTTTGATTCTTTTCAAATTCAAAATGTTTCACCGGCCCTTCTCACCAGTGATCATCTTATCCTGCTGACAACAAAGTGTAAGAGAACTGTGGTGTCATTTGGTCATGGCAGGGAATGCGTTAATCTTCATTCTCTTATCAGGTTAGTGCCACTTGACTGTCATATATTCCCCCCAAAATTTTGACTTTATTGTGAAATCACCCCATGGAGGAGTTCTTAAATATAAAGTCTAAGGTGTGATTTGCCCACAGAAACCAAGCAGATGTGTGATGCCTGTTAATTTTTCTAGCCTGTATGATTTTACTGTGATGTATGTGAGATGCATGAGAGCGTAAAACACATCAGACCTAATCCATCATTTATGTCAGTATCTCTTCCATACGTACATGATATTTAAGTAAAGAAGTCTATTTAAGTAATAAATGTCACCTTTTCTTTGCTAGTGCATTGTTAGTATTCAGACATGAGCTCCTTTGTATGCAGGAGTCACTGTTCAAAGTGAGTTGCTCTAAATGAGATGTTTTGCATGTCGGCACAGGGCTGGGCAGCCTCCCCTCCTGTTTTCCTTGTCATTACCTCTTGGTTGAAAAATTAATGACCTGGACTGAAGCGCAGAGCTACTGCAGGCAGCACTACACAGACCTGGCCACCGTAACCAGCGAGGAAGACGTGACCAAGCTGAATGACGCTGTGGGGAGTTATCGCAGCTGGATAGGGCTGTACAATGACATTCACAGCTGGAGGTGGTCTCTGCAAAATAAGAGTTACTACGGTGAAGGAGAGGCTGAGTTCAGGATGTGGCACAGTGGTGAACCCAATAACTACTACAGTGATGAGTACTGTGTGGCAATGAACACAGGTGGAACATGGGGGGATTGGTCTTGTAGTGATAGATTCCCATTCATCTGCTACAACGGTGAGAATAAAACAACAGCAGTGAATTCATAAAAACAATAACAATAATAACATTAATCACCATCTTCGTCATGCATTTTTTTTAGTCGAAGAAAAAAAAAATACATTTCTAGATAATGAAGGCAGCCAACATTAAGATCTCAGCTTGGGTTATTGTAACATATTCTCAAGGTGAAATCCTTGTTTGCATTTCTGGAGAGATAATGACGTTATATCCCTGTGTATCTGGTTGAATGCGGATTTTGTCACTGAGAGGGTCCAAGTCGATGTTTTCCTGGAATAAAGACTGACTCAAACAAACAAACAAACAAACAAACAAACAAACAAAAAAACAAAAAACCTACCTGTTATACATGTGAGATGTTCTCCCTCATAATGAACAAAGGAAATGTTATCTTCATATTTACAACAACCTGATCATCTCTATCTTCTTGTCATTTACAGGTAGTTACCTTACAAACTAAAATCACAGTTATTTTTGTTCCTCTGCACAGTTTTTCTGGTTATTTGCCAAATAAATCAACCAAACAAACAATATTTTTATTAGTGATTACTCAGCAGTCTTCTTATTTGACCCCTCAGTGTGTTTGCTGTTTTCCCTCTTTCAGTGCAAATCATATTATTTTGCTGATATTCTTCCATGGTGACTCTTGTCATCATTAGTTCTGACACTACTAAATCATGATTTCTGCTTAAAAATATATTTATAAATATATGTTCACCAGCAGATCGAACCAAAGGCTCATCGAGATGGATTTTAGTGAATGAACGCAAGAACTGGAGCGCGGCTCAGAGCCACTGCAGGCAGAGCTACACCGACCTGGCCAGCGTCAGGAACCTCGCTGAGAACGAGGAGATCAGAGGTTTGATCAGCTACCACTCTTGGATCGGCCTGTTCAGAGACGGATGGAAGTGGTCAGACGGGAGCGCCATGTCATTTTCTAAATGGGATGATAATCATCCAGATAGAGGATATGCGCGTTGTGTGGCTTCAAATCAGGGAAAATGGCGTGACTATCCATGTAGTAACAGATTTTACTTTGCCTGTTACAGTAAGTAGAGATCTACAATATGTCATTTTGAAATTCTGTCAATTCAATATTTACAAAAAAGTATTAGTCACTGGCCATATTATTTTGCTGCTTGGTGGATGAAAAGCCTGTTTTTATTAATATGACATATCCATTGCAGGAGCTGTCGTGAAGATGCAGGTGGTGAAAGTGCGGCTGCAGTCCGCCTCCTCAGCGGACCTGGAGGTCATGAAGGACGCCTTGTTGCAGCAGGTGAGGAAGCTTGAGCTGAAATGTTCACAGTAGCTTTTTTCCAGATAAGCTTCGGCTTTTGTCAGAGCGAATTGAATGGTCAAAACAAACAAAACTTTATTTTTGTCTGTCCTTGGTACAACAATATCGATGAACCTTCTGTCTTCAGGCTGGATGATGAAGGAAATGTGTCAGACATGGACTAAACAACAAGATCTAGAGCGAAGACAGTTGGTTTTTGGTTTTGATGCCCTACAAAAATGGAAGAGCCCACAGGGGCAAAACCAGACACACCGATTCCTACCCTCTTCCAGTGTTCAGGTCAAATCTGACCGATTTGAAACTTTAATTAATCATAAAAAATGTGTTTTTTATCGTATTGCCTCAAGGCATCATGATATCCTCCGCATTAGGCCTTTGAACATATAAAATTGTTGATCATCACTTTCATTGAATTTTGAGTGATTTAGTGAACATTGTTACACCTTTGGTGTTTGTAAAATGACCGAGATAAGAAATGCATATAAGACTATAATATGTTCATCCATCAACTGGAAAACATCTCCATACACACACACCCACTCACACACCCATCCACAGCCACAACCCCCTAGCCCCTCCACACACACACACACGCACGCACACACATGCACATGCACACACACACACACACACACACACCGCCCGCCCACCTGGGAACCTGTCTCTTTCTCGTGCTTACCAACCCCCCAACCCTCGTGTGAACCGCACCTGCCAGAATTAACAATGTATTGTATCTCCTCACAGACCCCAGACCCCATACATAAAGATTTATTTGTGCCTCGCTCTCATTCTACTCTGTGAACACAATGAGTAGACAACTGATGAGGTGGTTTTCTGTCCAAGAGGTTCTAGACCATACTACCATATTTTACAAGCAAATGATAATGGAGAGGAGACTGAGACTGAACAGGAAATAGAGGAGGATGTCTCAGAAATGGAAGACAAGCTTTAAAGCTTGACAAAAAGCTGATAAAGCTTTAGTGACCCCTCTAATTCAATGGCACCAACACCTTCCCCGCTCAGCACCCTCTGCCAGTCTGGTGAGGAGTCTGCAGGCCACAGAGGCTCCACCAACAGCTCTCAGCCGCTCGCCCCTTGACTATGGCAGAAAAGGAAGAGATGCAAGCTCTGTGCCCCTAGAGACAATAAAACCAGCCTCTCCTGCCACAGAGGCCAGGCCTACGTTTGCAAGGCACACTCCCACCTGATCATACAATGCCACTCGTCCCTGTCCCTGTTTTGAATTTGTTTGTTTACAGTAGCTGTTTATTTATGGATATGTTTTCTGTTCTGTGTCTGTTTTTTTTCTAGATTCATTGCACTTACTCATCTCATCTACTGGCCTGAGATGTTCTTTCACAGCTTAATAAGGTCTTCAACAAAAATTGAAAAGTGATTCATGGTTTTTGTGTTAATATAAGAGCAGTTAAAGCAGACCGGTCAAATTTGACCGCGAACACCTAAATAAGGGCTGAGCAACGAACACTGGAGGAGGGTTCAATTTAAATTTCCTCAGAGAATATGCTGTTTGAATGTACCTGTGTCCTTTGAGCTGACATCTGATGGCCTGTTTATTTGCATGGGCGTCTCAACTTGCTTGTTTATTACTTTTATTATGTGGCGCTTGGCCAATAAAAACCTGTTTTTACTGGCCAAGCGTGCTTATGCATACAATGAATTTGACTCCGGTTTACCTTATATACTTGTAATACTTACATATGTCACACAGCACAACAAAGACACCAAACAAAAGAAATACAAAGCAGTAATACATAGAACAGTGGAGGTAAGTATGTGTGCACAACACGGCACGTCCCAACTATACAGACTGTTGGCATGGCTGATTTATAACCAACGTACAGTGGTATATGCATTTACAAGTGAATATTTTTAATGAAAAGGGAGAGGGGGGGTTTTGCAAAGTTTAGTGCTCTGATTTCTCACCTCCTTCTTCTGCCTTTTGCTTTTGGTATTATAATATTGATGTTGGAGCACTGACTGTGGTGTTGGCAAACAATGAGGCGATAATAAAGAGTGTTTCTGTGTGTCAGCTGCGTCAGAGACTGAAGGACCAAGGCGTGAGTGACGACGTGCAGCTCCGATGGGTGACGCAGCCTGATGGGAGGGTCTTCCACAAGGAAGGGAAAGAGGAGAAGGACCAGGAGGAGCAGGCGGAGAGCTGCGGCCCCTGAACATGCTTTTAATTCTTCCCGTAGTGCTGTTTCTCTTGAGAATATTATTCATGACTTAGCATGAAAAAGTACAAAACAGAAAATCACAATAATTGGGAACATTCTGGCATTCGGGCAAACATTCTGGAAATTTTGAGCATCTTACATTTAATTTCCTGCATTCTGGTGGATTTTTATGCATTTTTTTTTTTTTTATAAATATCTATTATAAATTTTATAAATATCTATAAATATTTTATAAATATTGGGGGGGACTTGTACCCCTTGACCTCCTCTAAATTTGCACCCACCCACTTTCTCCAGTATGCATACCCATGCATACTGGAAAAAGTCGTTTGAGTGATACTGATGGAAATTATTTTCTGCTGAAAAATCCACAGAGGATAGCTGGAACCTGTGTGAAAATAAAAGAGACAGAGGAAAGTCTATGCCGTTCTCTGTTTGTATATCAACACCAGTTTAAAAAGACATTTGGTTTTATTTGACATCTTTAAAAAATGTGTTTTCTGCCTTGTCTCCTTTTCTATTATTTCACTTCATCTTTTAAATGCTGATTTTTCCATTTGTGCTAATTGATTGGTTGGTTTAAACTGCAATTGATGTGTCTGTTCTTTGTTTGATTTTCCTTGTGTGTGAAATTCGGTTCATCAATAAAGATTATTATTACACACTATTAGTAATCTGTACATATTTTTAAGATTTATAATGGAAAATAATTTGATGAGATATTAATTAGTGTGCTTGTACTGACAACATATAAGCATAGGCTATGCCATATAAATAGCATTTTTCAAGCAGTGTCAAGCTGTTTCTGATATTCTGTCCCCGTCATGTAAATAAGGACAAAAGGAGGACAAAAAATCAGAAACATGTAGGTGGCAGGTCACGTTAGGTGGGCGGGGCTTTGAGAGTCCAAGACGTGGCTGCAGACTGCGAGGTGTGTGTAACATCAGGACTGAGATAAATGAATGAGCCGGGAAAATCTGCTTTTCGTTTCCGTGCTCCACACACTCGGAGTCCAAGGTCTATTTTTTTCTCATTCTTATTGTTCTTATTGTTTTATTTTTTTGTATCTCACTGTCAGTTCTTACACTTTTACCCTTTAATATCTGATTTTAACTGATACAGCCACGTGTTTTTCTTTTATTGATTTTAGTTGGGTCTCTATGTTTGTATGTACGTTTTAAATTGATTTTAAAGTGATAATGATATGATATGATATGATATAATTATAAGTTATGAAGTCTTTGATACTAAAATCCTTGTGAAGAGGAAATTTTAAAGTTCAAAATATATTATATTTTAAAATTTTATTTTATCACCTTTCTTAGGTGATTAATGTCCCATCCTCTCGCCCTCATTTTCCTTTAAAGTGATGGTTCAGATTCCTACCCATATTGTGGTATTCACTGCTGTATGTGAGTGTAATAACATCCACCAAGTTTGGTCCATTAACTTTTTTCCTGTCGAGATAACAAGAACATTACTGGGAGTGATCTTCTCCAAAGTAGAGGAGGGGAGAGGAGTAATTATTCCATTGCAGCAAATTTGTGGTTCTCTTACAATTGTTTGTATATGCATATTTTTCAAGAAAGAAAAAAGGCAGTAAAATTGACAATTTAGAGGTTTATTTTTCATTACCCCCCTCCCCCACTGCAAGCGTGAAACCTAAGTCTCCCAGCTGCAAGCTCCAGATGACACGACATAAATGATGTGCAGACCGAGCCACTGAGGCTGCAGTCGTGCTGACATGATAAAAATCAGCTGAGGGACTGATCTCAGGTGAAGCCAGCAAGCACTTCAGTTTTTCTGGAAATAAAAAGTTAAAACTGCTGCCTGCAGTAAGAAACAGAGACACTGTTTGCTTTAAATGTGTGGGAACTGGCTCTGTTGCATTAGTGCAGAGACCTGCGCAATGATATTGTCATTCAGTTTGATTTTTCAGTTCAGTTTATTTGTATGACACTTTTCACACAACTGAATGCAACGCAATGTGCTTCACAACATGAACAAGATATTTAAAAAGCCATTAAAACCAAACAGATGAACGGATAAAATGAGAGGTAAAATACCAGATAAATTTTTAATGCAAGACAAATAAAAGGTTGGTGCATACTAACAAGCATGATGCAAAGACTTACCTGTCCGTCTGTGTTTTAATGCTGTGCAGCCGGCGTCTGTGCAGAGGAGAAGCTGCTGCCTGGACTCCCAGTGACGAGCCGGATGGTTTTATAGCTGCACACCACGTGATTTCTTGTAAACGCTCGAGCTGCTGGAACCGAGGTTAAGTTGTGACTATGGTTCTCTGAGTTAAGAGACTGTCTCTTCATGCTGATGGGATGACCTCAGTGCTCATCCTGCACGGCACAGGCTGATAAGACAGAGCTGTGGGCAGGGCTCCAGACTAACTTTTTCACAGGTAGCACTGGTGCCACCTAGCTTTTCATTTAGTAGCACCATATTTTTCTTTGCATAGCGTGTTATTAATGCATGACCCTATCATGTTGTCAACATGATAAACAAAATAATAAAATAAAATAAAATGTGTTCTTCTGCCTGCAACGGAAGGGCTACGGAAGTACTCACACACCATGGTTTGTCCGTTGTGGCAGTTTCCCCTGCCACTAGTAACACACCACAGCAGCACACCACACCATCACTCACTCCACATGCAACAGGGTAGCCAGGTAGCATGCTTCTGTATAGTTTGGTGGGTGCACACACTGAGCTACATATGACAACAATGCTGTTTCCTGTGCTATTTGTTCATGTTAAGGTTACCACAAACACATACAAACACTTAAGTGAGGTGAGAACTCTTTATTTAAATAATGATAATGATATTTTGAGTTGTTTTCTAATGTGTCCTTGTCCTTACCGCAGTGCTTCCTGGTCCTGGGCAGTGTCAAAGGACCCAAGCACAGTTTCAGGCAGCCTTTTATACTGCCTGATTGATGAGTAGGCAGGTGCTTTGTCCGCTTATACTGCACCATCCCAGTGAATAAAAATATAATGTAACCTGGTAATGGTGTAATATTAATAATGTAATGTGACTGACTGATTTAAGGTACTTCAATCATGTACAGGGGTTTAAATGTTTTTGTTTGTTTGGAAAATAATTGTTCCTATGTTCAATTAAAGGTGGTATGGTCCAGTGGGAGGGGCCTTGCCTTTAAATAGAGGGGATCTACCCCCTCCTAGTCAGTCAGCGAAGGGCTGCCGTATGGTGCAGACCTAGTGGTGCCAAGACTGACTTTTGTAAATAGTGTATTTTTTTTCTGGCTGTATTTTTTTTGCCTTATTTACTGCTGGTAAGAAAGGACAATAAAACACCTCATTTTCTTCCTTTAAATCGACTTTGCTATCTTTTTTGGAGCATTTTTTTTTTGTTGAATTGCACCTTTTCAGCTAGCCTTTGGCCAAACTGCCCACACTCGAAGGCAGAGTGTGACATTTGGTGGCAGTGGTGGGATGGCCACCCGAAAGGCCCCCAGGGGGGGCCAAAGGAAAATTCAAACCAGGAGCAAGACAGCCAAACTCAAAACAGATCCTGAGTCAGCTGAACCAGATGCAGAGGGTGAGGAATGGGAGACTGATGAGGAGGAGGAGCCGGCCCCTGCAGCGCCGCCACAGCAGGAGATGGTCGATCTGCTACGCCAGTTTATGGGTGCTCAGAGGGACAGGGAAGAAGCACTCCTAGGGGAACTCAGAGGACTACGGACAGCCATCCAAGCCAGCAGTCAGCCAGCTACACCAGCAGCCAGCTCTAGTCCCAGCATGGGGAGCGCTGCCTCCCTAATAGCACTTCCCACACCTCAACCTCCAGTATGGGCCCCATCCAGAGCAACTCTTCACACCCTGCAGCAGCCATCAGCAACACCAATAATACAGCAGCAGCCACCAGTACCAGCCCCACGGAAGGACCCCAAATTGCTTCCATTCCAGTCTGGTGAGGACATTGAGAATTACCTCCTCCGCTTTGAGCGGATTGCCAAAACTTGGGCGTGGCCAGAGACTGAGTGGGCCTACAGGCTTGTTCCTTTGCTGACGGGGAAGGCATTGGAGGCCTACTCCGCCATGGATGAGGAGCAGTCTGACTCCTACCCAGACCTTAAACAGGCCCTGCTGGCTAAATTTGACATTTCTGCGGAGACTTATCGCCAGCGCTTCAGAGATCCAGCTGTACCCCATGGAGAGACGCCGACTGAAACCTACCAACGCTTGAAAGGCCTGTATCGACGTTGGATCAAGCCAGACCAGTGCAGTGTGGAGGACATCGGGGAAGCCATCGTGTTGGAGCAGCTGCTGAGAGTCTTTCCACCTGACATCCGCACGTGGGTCAAGGAGCGTGAGCCCACCACGGGCTTAGAAGCAGCCAAGCTTGCAACCCAGTATGTCAACGCCCGGAGGCCAGTACAGACCAGGTCCCAACAGCGCCAGCCTAACAGAGGACAAGGGGACAGCCGACAAGAAGGTCAGAAGTTTAAGAACTATGGGACACAGGGGAATGTAGGGGTCAGCAGAGGTGGACAGCAGGCAAGTGCCAGTCAGGGGACTCGGGGGTCTAGTAGATATGGGCAGGATAGTTCCAGCTATGGGGAAATCATTTGTTATTACTGCCAGCAGCCAGGCCACAAGGCCTCAGACTGCCCTCTCAAAAAACCTAAACTGTCTGGTTACTGTTATGTTCCCCACAGAGAAGTGTCTAGAGATCCAGGTAACATGTGCTCAGAAGATGCCTCATTCCATCCAGTTACTGTTAATGGGGTACAAGTGTTGGCTTTGCTTGACAGTGGGAGTTCCATGTCACTGATTAAGAAATGCTATCTGCCAGACACTGGTATTGACTATGGGAACAAAACTGACATTGAATGTGTTCATGGGGACCAGAAACCCTACCCCACATCTGAAGTCACCCTAGGGGTAGATGGGCAGGCATTTTTGCTGCAGGTGGGGGTTATTGACCATTTGTCTGTTGATTGTGTCCTCGGGAGGGATTTGCCAATCTTGCGAGACCTAATTGCAGAAAAACAACAGAAAACTGAAATGTGTGCTATGGTTACAAGGTCTCAGGTTAAAGCTGGCCTGGAGCCCCTCCCAGATCTTGATGGTGATCTGTGTGAGGGTGGTTTCAAAGGCCCAAGAAAACCAAGGCGACAACGTCGCATTGAGAAAATGCAAGGCCCCCTTGATAAGGTAGAAAGTTATCCCGAGCCTGTGAGTGTTAACTGGGACATTCCCAATGACATAAGCCAGTTGCAAATGTCTGATCCTACTCTGTCTGTTTTGTACAAGCAGGTTGAGAATGGGGGGGGCAAACAAGATTGTGGTCCAGGATTTATGGTGGAAAATGACATTCTGTATGCAATGGGGGATGCAGGTAAACGCTTAGTGGTACCAACCAGTTGTAGGCCTCTTGTTTTACATCTGGCACATACAGTACCATGGGCAGGCCATCTAGGGCAGCAGAAAACATACATGAGGTTGGGGTCACGGTTTTACTGGCCAACAATGTTTAATGATGTCAAACATTTCTGCACCACATGCCCAGAGTGTCAGGTCACCACACACATCAAAGCCAAACAGGTTCCATTACACCCACTACCCATTATCAGTACCCCTTTCCGGCGCATAGCCATGGATGTGGTGGGTCCTCTGGAGAAAAGCAGTTCTGGTTACCAGTACATACTTGTGGTCTGTGACTATGCCACCCGGTTCCCAGAAGCTTTTCCTCTCCGTAGCATAAAAACACCAAAGATAATCAGTGCCCTTGTCCAGCTTTTCTCCCGTGTAGGAGTGCCAGATGAGATCATCACAGATCAAGCTACCAACTTTACCTCTGGCACGATGAAGCAGCTGCAGAAGGAACTGGGAATCAAAGGCATTCGGACGACTCCATACCATCCACAGACTGATGGCTTGGTGGAGCGATTCAACCAAACGCTGAAGCAGATGCTGCGTAAGTTTGTCTCTGATACTGGCCGTGACTGGGACAAGTGGTTACCTTTTGTCTTGTTTGCCTACAGGGAGGTGCCCCAGGCATCAACCGGTTTCTCCCCGTTTGAGCTACTTTATGGATGGCCAGTGCAGGGGCCACTAGATCTCCTGAGGAAGGAGTGGGAGGAAACCAAGAAACCAGCACCAGAAGGTATCCTATCCTATGTACTCCAAATGCGTGAACGCCTTGAGAAGTACCATGAGGAGGCCCAAGCCAACCTGAAGAGGGCGCAGCAGGACCAGAAGTTCTGGTACGACAAAAGGGCTCGGCAGAGGGAGCTGACACCAGGTCAGAAGGTCCTGATCTTACTCCCAACCAGCTGCAACAAGCTGTTAGCCAAATGGCAGGGGCCTTATGAGGTGCTAAGGAAGATGGGACCAGTGACGTACGAGGTGGCTCACCCAGACAAGGGGAAAGCAACCCAGGTCTACCACATCAACCTGCTCAAAGAGTGGAAGGAGCGTGAGCCTGCCAAGGTGCTGCTGGTGCGTCAGGTCAAAGAGGAAGATGGTGAGTCTGACTCTAACCTGCAACAACTTCTCCAGCCAAAAACCCCCAACCTGGAGCACCTGCCCTCACCACACCAGCAGGAGTTGCAGATGCTTTTCCGGGAGATGACTGGTCTTTTCCGAGATGGTCCAGGACGAACGGTACTGATCCAGCACACCATCCGTCTCCAAAAGGCAGACACTCCTCCCATACGTCAGAGGCCGTACCGCGTTCCAGAACGGTTGGTGGGGTGCCTAAAGGATGAGGTCCAGAAGATGCTTGATCTCGGGGTGATCGAGCCATCTGACAGTGAGTGGTCCAGTCCCATGGTGATGGTGCCTAAGAAGGATGGTTCTCAACGGCCCTGTATCGACTTCAGGAAGGTTAATGCCGTGTCCTGCTTTGATGCTTACCCCATGCCTCGCATAGATGACCTGGTCGAGCGTGTGGGAAATGCCAAGTACATAACCACGTTGGACCTCTGCAAAGGTTATTGGCAGATTCCTTTGGAGGAGACCTCAAAACAGTACACTGCCTTCCGTACACCGTCAGGACTGTACCAGTTCACAGTAATGCCGTTTGGACTGCATGGAGCGCCTGCAACATTCCAAAGGTTGATGGATGCGGTTCTCAGAGGGTTCGAATCCTTCAGTGCTGCATACCTTGATGACGTTGTCATCTTCAGCCATTCCTGGGAGGACCATCTCCAACATCTGAGACAGATCCTGACCTGCATTGAGAGGGCCGGCTTGACCCTCAATGCTCAGAAGTGCGAGTGGGCCAAGGGTGAAGTCCAGTATCTGGGGTTTCAGCTTGGAGGGGGCCACATCCGCCCTCTTGTGGACAAGGTTGAAGCCATCCGCAATGCCCAACGCCCACGCACCAAGAAGCAGGTGAGGTCATTCGTAGGCCTTGTAGCATGGTACTCTAACTTTATTCCCCACTACTCCACTATTGCCACCCCTCTGACTAATTTGACCCGAAAAGGGGAACCCAACCCTGTAAGGTGGTCCCCAGAATGTGAGCAGTCCTTTACTGCTCTCAAGAATGCCATGTGTTCCTCACCTGTCCTCTGCAGTCCTGATTTTCAGAAGCGCTTCGTGGTCCAGGCAGATGCTTCTGATGTTGGCATTGGAGCTGTGCTGGCACAAGGGGATGAGGGAGAGGAGAGACCAGTGTTGTATCTCAGCCGTAAGTTGGAGCCTCGGGAGACCAGGTATTCAACAATCGAGAAGGAGGGTTTAGCCATTAAATGGACTTTGGAGAGTCTGCGCTATTATCTCCTTGGAAGGGAGTTTGACTTGGAAACAGACCACAGAGCTCTATCATGGATCAACACAATGAAGGACCGCAATGCTAGGGTCACACGTTGGTATCTTGACTTGCAACCCTTCAGTTTCAGGATCCGCCACAAATCTGGCAAGAACAATCTGTTGGCAGACTACCTGTCTCGGCTGACCACCACGGCTGCGCCAGGAGAGGGGGGAGGTAATGTGGCAGTTTCCCCTGCCACTAGTAACACACCACAGCAGCACACCACACCATCACTCACTCCACATGCAACAGGGTAGCCAGGTAGCATGCTTCTGTATAGTTTGGTGGGTGCACACACTGAGCTACATATGACAACAATGCTGTTTCCTGTGCTATTTGTTCATGTTAAGGTTACCACAAACACACACAAACACTTAAGTGAGGTGAGAACTCTTTATTTAAATAATGATAATGATATTTTGAGTTGTTTTCTAATGTGTCCTTGTCCTTACCGCAGTGCTTCCTGGTCCTGGGCAGTGTCAAAGGACCCAAGCACAGTTTCAGGCAGCCTTTTATACTGCCTGATTGATGAGTAGGCAGGTGCTTTGTCCGCTTATACTGCACCATCCCAGTGAATAAAAATATAATGTAACCTGGTAATGGTGTAATATTAATAATGTAATGTGACTGACTGATTTAAGGTACTTCAATCATGTACAGGGGTTTAAATGTTTTTGTTTGTTTGGAAAATAATTGTTCCTATGTTCAATTAAAGGTGGTATGGTCCAGTGGGAGGGGCCTTGCCTTTGACTAGGAGGGGGTAGATCCCCTCTATTTAGTCAGCGAAGGGCTGCCGTATGGTGCAGACCTAGTGGTGCCAAGACTGACTTTTGTAAATAGTGTTTTTTTTTTCTGGCTGTATTTTTTTTTTGCCTTATTTACTGCTGGTAAGAAAGGACAATAAAACACCTCATTTTCTTCCTTTAAATCGACTTTGCTATCTTTTTTGGAGCATTTTTTTTTGTTGAACTGCACCTTTTCAGCTAGCCTTTGGCCAAACTGCCCACACTCGAAGGCAGAGTGTGACATCCGTCGTAACGCAACCACGGGAACTGCGCTAGCCATTGTTGCTGAAAAGTATACTTTTTCTTTCTCTCCACACTGCCCCCCGTCTCTTTTGCCAACCTGTCACTGGCCTTCTCCTCTCCAGTGTCAGAAGAATCTGACATTGTCGCTTCTAGTGCTGGGTATCGATTCAAATTTCAAGAATCGATTCGATTCCGATTCACAAGATTCAGAATCGATTATTATGATTCCATCTGATTCGATTTAATCCGATATTGATTTGGTTAGTTTTATTAAAAAGCATTTTCAGCTGTTACTGAATTACATGCCTGTCTAGTTATGCAACACATTAATACTCATATTATATTGTGTCATTTGATAACAATATAGGTACTGATAATTAAAATGGCTGTAAGACTGGTGAAAATGGCTAGGACCACCTTTTGTAGCCCAGAGGAGATATGATGCTCAAACACTTGGTATGTTGTGTTAGTGTATGTTTATGAGTTGTAGAACATAATAAATTATCTTGAAGGAGTAGATGTTTACCAGTAAACTTGACTCCAATAATTTAACAATATGTTAAATTATTATTTGTTTTAAAAATGTAAATTACTTATCAAACAGACCTAACAATTCAACTACCAATGAATGAGCAGAAGTATGCACGTGATAACATAGATAAGTCAAAAAAAAAAAAAAAAAAAAAAAAAGCCAAAGTGATACCTCTTCTCTGAATAGACAAGCTATGTCAGTGTGCTGCTGTAGCTGGAAAGTTTCTCTGCCTTTTGGACTCGTACGGTGCCGGTGCAGGTGTTGTAATGTTTTTTTCTTGGTGGTGCAGGTGCAGGTGAAACGACTGGAGCGGTTGTGCCACCCAGATTTGCTTCCCTCCATGTAATTTTCCCTTGACATACTGTACGTTCATATTCCACACAAACAGCATTTATATATATATGTATTAAAAGATCGATCTTTGGGCGTACAGATCGATCCATGGGTCTTGTCGCTTCCCTATTTTCAGACCCTCCAGCATCAACAGCCTCCTCTGACACATTCTTTTTCTTAAAATAATCAACGATAGACCGTTTCATCTTCTTTGTTTAGTTTTTTTAGTGGGATCGTCGGTGACCATTCAGTGAGCGTGCAGCATGTACGCGCACGTGTCTGTGCACTTCACGCATTAAGACAGGCAGGCAGGCAGAGACAGGGAGCGAGAGAGAGGAGAGATAGGAGTCGCAGGAATGAGCCAGAAAGTAGCCTAATATTTTTATTATCAACCACAACCATTACTGCACTAACATAGCCATGGGAGTGATGAGAGAAAAAAAAAAGATTTTTTTTTTTCACTCGTCCTCCTGCAAGTAGCACCGGCGCGACCTAATTAAATTTTAACTCGCACCTTAAAAAAATTAGGTTGCATATGCGACCTAGTAGGTCGCACGCTGGAGCCCTGGGTGTGGGGTTCAGCAACAGCTTTCAAAAACAGTTGGGCATCAAAAATACACATCATTTTCAAACAATGAGCTTAACATTAGAAAAGTTCTTCAGGATGGCACAGGAAGAACACACAGAAACAGGCTAATTAAAGTTTGTGGCCTACAGGTCTTCACGTCCTGATCATTGTGTCATGATGGGAAACCTCAGACCAAGAGTGAAGTTTAGTTCACAAGACGAACAACATGCACTGATGTCCAGAGGCTCATGCAGGAGTTACATTATTATCAAACAAAAATCCCCTGAAAGCCCCCTTGCTCTTATTAAAAATGTGCAGATCTATGAATACACAAATAGGCCCCGCCCACCCCGTCCCTCCAGCCACACTGGCTTGTAACCAGAGCTCTGTTCAGAAAACCAGGAAGTCCCATCCTAGTAATATTATTCTGTGAAGCAGACATGTCCAGTTGGTCTTCTTGTTTTTTTTTTTATTGAAAACAAAACTCAACCTGCAGTCCAGCACCGCAAACAACTGAGCTGCTGCTAATGATATGCAAAGCAGCTTTTAGGGCACAGAAACAGAAGAAAACCAAATTTTTGAGTGGAGGGGGACTTGCACTGTCTGGGTACTGTCTATTTTTAAAGACTTGTGACTTTAAATCATAAAGGACTGTCATTGCTCCAGGGACAGCACGTTCCTTAGAAAAACTGCACAATAGGAGTTCACTTGGAAAAATAGGGGGCCTTGCTGTGAACCACCCTAAGAAAGGTTTTTAGGAAAGCAAATTCCAGCACATTTCTACTTTCAAGGACCCGGTCTTAACAAGCATTAGTGTCACACCAGGCCTGGAGTGGCTAATCGGGAAGACCGTGACAATTCCCAGTGGGCTGGTCTGATGTTTGGGCCGTGAGGGCCAGCACTACATTAATGAAACTGACCTGAATTGATCAGAAGGCTTTGTAAAAAGGGGAGATTTGTGCTGAGAATTATGACAATTTTTAAAATGTGATTTGGTGTCAGAAGCAGAGCCAGGAGCCAGTAGTGATGAGGGGATTGCTCCTGTCAGTATGGAAGGAACAGGTGTGTGAGTGTGTGAACAAGCAAGCATTAGTTCCAATATAACCACTTTACATGATTTTAATAACAATAGGTTGTGATCTAAAGTGGGCCGGTCTGAGGCATGAAACTCCAGGGCTGAAAATGAGTCCCACTCCGGCCCTGTGTCACACAATGGGGCACTAACGAAGAGAGCCGACCCCCTGAGTGTTTTATTTTCAAAAGATCAGCAAGACCAACTGCAAATGGCTGTACCGAACAAGAAAAAGGAGAAGAAGAAGAAATGGAAACATAAAAATAATCCTAAGAGACGACACACTGGCAGAAAAAGGGAGGGAGTGACAGAGGAGTGTCAGTTTATCAGCAACATTACAGTAAACAGTCAGAGGTCAGAGGTCACATGACTCAGATTGATCCTGTTGTTGTTTTTCTGCCCTCTGGACTGGTCACTAAACCCCCTCATAACCATGGCAATCAGCTATTTAGCCTCTGAATGTTTTTTTTTCTGTGTGTGTATACGTGTGTGCGTGTGTTTGTGTGTGTGTCTTCCCATGCGCGAAAAATCAACAAATTTTGCACAAAGGTCCAGTCCCATGCCAGATTTCCTCAGCTGCAAACACAATCTAATCGTCCTGATGGTGGCGCTACAGCAAGCCTCTAAATGTATAATAAATCAACCATATGTGCTACAGCTTTGCACCAAAATGTAGCCCGAATACTGAAGAAACCTTTGTACACTTTACACTTAAACATCAGTTTTTCACTTATGGAGCAAATCAATCATTGTTAAAAACAAATTACTAACATCTCCATGCTGTCTAGATGCAATAAATGTGTAATGAGGGCCCTCTTCATTACTTAGTGTTGTGTATTCTATAGTACATTTTCTGGAGTAAGTGGTAAATGAAATAAGACACAAATACCAAGCATTAAATTACTTTTTATTGAATTTCTGTTTGTTATGGTGTTTTTGGTCAGTGATTGACGGCCAGCCTGTAAAACAAAGAAACATACATTTAGTGTGGATGCTTTGAGTAATGCCATGTGCTCATTGTGTGTGTATGATTGTTTGGTTGTGCATTCACGTACCTTTGTTCTCCTCTGCAGGGTGTTCAGGCCAAAAGAGTCCTCAGGCTCTGAGCACCAGTTTAAAGGTTCCAGGAGAGACCACGTCACGATCAGTGTAGGGGTGTTTTGTGTTTTGATTAATTCTTTACTTTTTTTTTTTATTTGATCTAGTGTAATGTGTAGCACAGCACAGATCATTTAGATTCATTGATTTTGCTGATGTAGATATATTTTAATGTGTTTGTTGTTTGTTTTTGTATATTTAAATGTCGGGTGAGGGTGAGATCTCCCTGTGCTGTGGTTAGGGCTCGGCTCGTTGTCAGTGGCAGGGTATATAAGGCTGCCTGTTTAGCTCCATCACTGTTGCTGCCAGGACCACATGCTGCCCGTGGTCCACAGTTCTGTCGGAGAATGTCTTTCTTGTTTTGATATTTCGTGTCTTTTTTGGGTGAAATAAATACTTGGTTGGTCTGCACCTCACCTCTGTCTCAAGCCTCATGTGTCCACTGTCCAACCGCTACACGGCCATTCTAACAAAGTGTGTTTTCAGATCTTTGTCTTGATGACTGATTTTTGGGTTTGAAATCTGCCTTTCCATGCATAGACGGCTGCTGTAATGTGATTGGCTTAGTCAGTTTGTGAAGCCTCACATGAACTGACACTTGCCAATGAGCTCAGTGAGATAAAGCGTTGTCCTTCACACCAGAAATCGTGAGTTCAAGCATCAACTGATGCAAAATGCACATTAAAATACCACCTTTCTTTTCATCTTCCTATTCTCCACTTGTTGCCTAAAACTGCCAAGCCCCGAACATTGCTACGCAGCAGCTGTTATTTAAACTTGAGCTTTTAACTGGAAACCGACAAACAAACAAACAGATGTTTACATGTTGGAATCATGATGTCACAAGGAAACACAAGCAGGACTGAACCCATAAAGACACCAACGTCGTTGTCTTCTTCCTCCTAAACATAAATCAAATGAATACATGAATCAATTAATTCCTCTGACTAGACTAGTTTCTTCCTTTAAAAAAAAAAAAAAAAAAAAAAAAGTGAATCCTGTGTTTATCTATTTTCTTTCTTGCTTTGCCTGACCGGCCCTGGAACAAAAAGTTTAGTTTTTATTATTTATTGTTTATTATTTCAAGCTGCTGCACGTGTTTTGGGTGTTTTCCTGTTGTTGTTCTGGACCTGGCAGAGTCATTTCCGACAGCGCCACCTGCAGGACCGTCGGTGTACAAACGTCTCGTCAGCAGCTCCGGCCCGTCAGCGACGACTCACATCCGACCGCAGAGTCACAGCCAGCAGACACCAGATCTGCTCCAGCTGCCTCTCCTTCTCTTCTTCTCCTTCTCTCTTCCTCTTCCTTCTTCTCCTCTTTCTCCTTCTTCTCATCCTCCTCCTCCTTTTCTTCTTTATCTTCTCCTCCTCCTCCTCTTCTTCTTCTACTCCTCCTCCTCCTTCTCTCTTGTCTTCCTCCTCTTCCTTCTTCGTCTTCTCTTACTCCTTCCTCTGTTTCAATAGCAAAGTAACTAAAGTCATATCATTTATTTATTTGTTTGTTTGCTTGCTCATTTATTTAATTATTTATTGCAGCAGGTTTTTGTTTTGTTTTCTCAGCTCTGTCACCTTGTGTATGAGAATGGAAATAATAATAATAACAACAACAACATTAATGATAACAATAATAATGTCCATCTCGTCCTCTCCACCATGGGAGCAATCTCAAGAAAACAAACATTTGACTCATTAATCAGTCAGACTTTTTATTTTTATTTATTTATTTATTTATTTATTTTTTATTGATATTGCACTTTTCATACAAGCACACGTAACACCAAGTGCTTTCAAACAACATGTCCGGTCAGTGAGACGACATGAAACGAGGGAGGCGGGACTCTTGTGAAGCCGCAGAGGAGAAAAGTTTGATTTGCTCATATTTTAATGCTCAAGTAGCAAACAGGACGCAGGAAACTGGCAGCGGCTGAGGCCATACAGACTTTATCAAAATCACCTCAATGAATGAAATGCATGTTAAAGTCCTTTGCACCTGTTTCCATGTGCAGACAGCCAGATAGATAGATAGATGGATAGATAGATAGATAGATAGATAGATAGATGGATAGATAGATAGATAGATTGATACTCTACTCCTGTATGATTATATGTATAATTGTATATTTTGTAAAGGCACAGTCACACAAAACCTGATGATGTTTTATAAGCACTAACAATAATAATGTATTTTTATTTTTTAGAGCATTTTTCAAGTTTAAGCACAAAGTGACTTACATGATGAAAAGTTTTCCAGAATAAAATAAAGAATCTGCTGAATGCTGAATTTCTATTTCTGTGTGTATTGTTTTAATATTTTGCAGGAATAATGCACATGCTTTTTGCAAAATTCTAGCGCGCATATTTTTATATTTCTCATTTCTTTTTCTATTTCTTCTAATTTAAGTTTTCTCTCGAGAATTTGAGCGACTGCGCCTGACCCGACTTTCCCCTCAGGGATCAATAAAGTATTTCTGATTCTGGTAAACAAATGGAAGTGCACGTGCACCACAGAAGAAGTTCACAGTTGCAAATAAATAAAATGCTGATCAAAGAAAGAAGACGAAGTTTCAGTGTAAGGAACCTGGTGTATATAATAAATAAGATGCAAATATAAAATGTGATTCCATATAAGGCAGCTACATAATGATCTCATTTAAAACCACAAACTGCAGTTAGTAAGAGGTTTCTATGAACAATTCATAAATTAAATATCCAGTTGTGTCAGTTGGGGTCACACTGACTTTAGCAAAATATAATCTGCCCCCGTCAACGTCTCATTAGATTCACTGCGGCCCCATAACCTGATGTGAGTCCGAAACCCCTGATCTGCTCTGCTCTGTGCTGCCCCCGATGGCCAAAAGCCCGTCCTGCGCTCTGTGTTTCGGTCAGGGCTCGGTCTGCCTGCCACTTGTTACAAGATAAATGGACGTGACCTATTTTGGCCGCCAAATAAAATTTAAGCCATTAAAACTAAAACTCATTATCACGTAGACAAGCTTACTTTGTGTCAGCGTGTTGCCGTGTTTATCAGGTGCTCAGTTTGGAAAGATAACACAGTCACAAGCTTTGTTTGATCTTCATATGATGGTTTCACCACCAGTTTGTTGGTTTTTAAGGTTTTTCAGATTTTTTTTGAAGTTCTTCATAACCTAACGTTTTGAAAACATCATACTACTATATTATGTTTTTGGGGTTTTTGTTGTAATGTTGGCTGTCATTTCAGTAACAGGTAGAACAAGCTATATGAAGTTATGAAAACTTCTCAAAGCTCATCTGGTTCCTCTTCTTAATTTTTGCATCTTTTCTTCCTCCCTTCTGGCTTCGCAGTGAAATACACCGTGTAGTGATCGGATATCTCATCATCTCGGACAGTGACTGAGGGAACTTGGACGTTCCTGGTGATGACCAGATCTAAAGTGTGGCCGTCCTCGTGGGTCGACTCGTGTACATGTTGAGCAAGACCATTGTTCAACAACAGCAAACAGAAATCCTTCTCAGGGGATCTCCCTTTGTTGATCAGCCAGCCTAGCCACTCCCAAGGTGGCAAATTTTTATAAACTTCATCGACACGGACATTGAAATCACCGGTCAGGAGGACGCTGTTATACTTTTTCAAAATCACATCCAGGAGTTTTTGAAACTCCTTGAGGAATTTATCGAATTCCTCCCGCTCTGTTTTTGGCGGGCGATACACGTTGACCAGCAGCATCGGGACGTCCCACTCACCGTACTGCAGATCCAAGGCAACATATTCAAACGTTTTCATGGATTCAAAGTACATTTGCTTCCCCTGGAATTCAGTTGAGTACTGAATCGCCACACCTCCTCCTCTACCAGCCCTGGACTGATGACAGAAGTCAAAGTTCTCTGGTGAAGCTCGTGACAGGACGTCACTTGCGCTGGATGGATTTAACCAGGTCTCCGTTGAGAGAAACACATCGAGCCCGTTCTGCGTGATTAGCTCTCGGACTCTGTCCTCTTTGTTATTCAAGGACCGAACGTTGAGCAGCGCCATCCTCGCCCAGCGCTCCTCCTCCTCGTCGCTACAGCTGCTTTCATCTTGATGGCATCTTGAAAGGGGGACCATCAGGAGTCCTGTGATCTCCACGACCATCTCCCTGTGGATGACAATCATGAAGAGGGACATTCAAATAACACCAACATCAACAGTAGTGATGATGAGACAGCTCTAATGGTGATAAAACATTTTTATGTGATAATAAACATGAAGAAAGAATAACTGGGCATAAAGGTGCAACTTAAAAAAATTGTCCCTTCTCTGCATTCATATTGAGGAACACTAAGAGTCAGCAATCAATACATAAACATCCAGAGAGGCTTTTAAAGTCAGAGAGTAACACTTTCCAAACATCTTACTTGATGTCACTGAGCTGTTTCTTCATCGCGTGGGAAGCCTCTAACATCTCGAGAGCTTTACTCCTCAGTGACAGGCTGGCCTCGGCCTCATGATTATGCTTGACCAAATCCTTCCACTTGTCAATCTCCTCAAGAAGTGCAAATGCGGATCCAGCAGCGCCACCTGGATCCTGTCAGTGATTGGGAAAGGATTCATGAAAAGCCTAAATAACTGACCCATCCTAAGTCCCGCCCCCCAAATCCAATCGTAGCATAGTAAATGTTGCCCTTGGACACCTGTTGCCATATAAATCAATGATTGCGGTCTCTCTACATGTTTTCTACGGAAGCCCCAAGAGGTCATGCGTTCATTCTTTTTATTTACTTTGTTTTCTTGTTATAACGAGTTGATGACAGTTGTTCTCTGGAGAGCTCCACTTGCTTATCTTGAAGTAACAAATGTTGTGTTGTTGAGAAAACAAAAAAACGTTGTTTTCCTGAGATTATGGCATAATTAACTCGAGGTCTCGAGAATACAAAGTGATCGTCTATCACAGTGAATCATTGCAGAAAACATCACTGAGTGTAGCACAAGAGTCCTGATCATTAGGTCACATGTCATTTCAGCCGAGGCCTGACACAAGCTTAGCCTTACGGTTGGACTCGTCTAAAGAAAAAGTGCAGTTGCTTTGGGGGTGACATGTTCAGATTCAGCAGAAAACATTTTGATTTGTGATATGTTGAATGTTTGAATGAAAGTTTTGCGTTTCTGTTGGAAAAGTGTGACCTGGATGCGTCGGAGCCGACTTTCTGAAGGATGTCATGTTTAAAAAGTCGAGGTGAAATTGCTGCAACCCTGACATGGTTTGATTCAGCGTAAGACACTGAAGATATAGTTGTTTGTTTGTTTTAAACTGCGGGAACAAACACGACTATCCTATCACTGAATTTCACAGATAAACCTCATCCGACCTAGCAACAGTAACTAAGGGGGGCGGGGCTTAGGATTGGTCCGACAATGTGCACAGATGTCCCCCTTGGACTTGGAGCTTTTCATGCTCAGACTTTTTTCTTGGTTTTGTTATAATTGGCCTTATAGTTCATGTCTCTTGCAGTATCCAATGTATGTTAACGTTCAATGTTTCTTGTATTATTCAGAACAGCTTGACTGCTAGCAGAAGGTAGACAAAGCTGGAACCAGACATATTTTCTCTATCTTATTTGTTAGGTCTTTTGCATTAGATACACGCCCAGTCAACATGCATACACATAGCATCACACATTCCGAGATCAAGGCATGGACAGTGGTTGGCCTGTCCATGTCCGGTAACTGGCCAATTATTCTCGGTTGCGTTTAAGTCCAACCTATGTACGGGGCAGGCCCAAGCCCAAGAACATAAATGTGTATCATTTCCTGATATAGGGGTCTTTCTGACTGAGATCCTGCGGGAGCTCTGTCACACTGAGACCAGCGCTGCCTTGCTTTATATGTGACCAAATAAATATTATATCTGAGAGCTGAAGATTGACTCCGGTCTGTCCTTGGGCATTCAACAAAAGAATCGGGTGCTAACAATTGGTGCCGTGACCCGGATTGACTGACTCTGAGGCCGTGTCCCATCGAGAACCGCCGGAGCCGGTCGGAGGAGAACCTTTCTCAGACAATTCCAGGCGCCTAAAACAAAGGTGAGCAGAAAACCTTTTTCTATCTAAAATGTCTGCACATTGGTCATACCAAATTAAATTGTCTGATTAATGCTACCCTCTGATTGAAAAAAATTGTGATAAATTTGGGGGGAAATTCATAACTGTATGTGTTTATCAACTGAATGGTCACGGCACCAATTGTTAGCACCCGATTCTTTTGTTGAATGCCCAAGGACAGACAGGAGTCAATCTTCAGCTCTCAGATATAATATTTATTTGGTCACATATAAAGCAAGGCAGCGCTGGTCTCAGAGTGACAGAGCTCTCGCAGGATCTCAGTCAGAATGAGCGTCGATATCAGGAAATGATACACATTTATGTTCTTGTGCTGGGCCTGCCCCGTACATAGGTTGGACTTAAACGCAACCGAGAATAATTGGCCAGTTACCGGACATGGACAGGCCAACCACTGTCCATGCCTTGATCTCGGGATGTGTGATGCTATGTGTGTGAATGTTGACTGGGCGTGTATCTAATGCAATAGACCTAACAAATAAGATAGAGAAAATATGTCTGGTTCCAGCTTTGTCTACCTTCTGCTAACAGTCAAGCTGTTCTGAATAATACAAGAAACATTGAACGTTAACATACATTGGATACCGCAAGAGACATGAACTATAAGGCCAATTATAACAGTTTGTCCTGTTCATCATGATTTAATTGTAAAACTAAATTATTTTTGTTATTATTACTGATGTTTTTGTAGGTGCAGTATCAATAATCAGTCCAACCTTGGAAGCTGCAGAGGTCTCCCTAATGAGGTTCTCAGCTGATCTGGTTTGAAAAAATGTTTTTTCCATCAGCAGTGTGAATCTGTGAACCACTTCACATATTTCTTCAGGGTTCTTGATCAGCATGTTCAGGTATTCTTGAGAAGTGCGTTGCCTTGACAGATCACCGCGGACTGTGGCGATCTTCATTGGACACAGCATCCTGCTTCGTCTTGCCACCGCTCCAAGAACCTGCTCGATGTGGTGTTCCTCCAGTTCATCGGACTCAGTGCCCGTCACCGCTCCCTCCTCCTTTAGCTGCAGGAACAGCTGCTTGATTTTGCCTTCAGTTTCGCTCATCGTCTTTGCCATTTTCTCTGCATCTTTCAGTGTGTCACTTGACACAAAGGCCTCACGAAGAATCTTATTCCCGATGGTTGGACCCACAACCATGGCTGCTTTTCTGGGCTGAAGTAAACCGGGCAAAACTAGCGAAAATGCTGCACCAATCACAGAAAATGGACTCAGGTCACCAGGACTGAATGTCACCCTGAATGACTCCAGCTCTTGGGCCAGTTCCTTCAGCTTCTCTGCACAGCGCTCACTCTGCTCGATCCAGGAGAAAATCTCATCCACGAGTTCGTCTGCGATGGCCATGGTCTCCCAGTCCTGCTGTCCTTCTGACCAGAGGAGAAACCTTCAGTCTGCTCGAGTCAGGAGGCTGACAGAGAAAAACGAAAATGTCTGATTAGTGTGGACAACAGAGAAGGCTTTGAAATGTTTCATGGCATTTTTTCATTAATAACACTTAGATGAAGACTGAAGAAGATGAAGGCAACTGAGTCAGTTCCATTACAACCTCTAAACACACACACACACACACACTCCCATTTGCACAAGCCACCGCCACATTAGTGGGTGTCCCATGAAGTGAACCAAACGACGTGAGGGTGCGAGGCTGTTCATTCCTACCATATTTTCTTGAATCCGAGTCAGTTAAGGTGTGAAAGCATTAAAAGCATTTTCATTTTCCACTCCATTGTCCATTTCCATATCTTCAACTTTATCTTACATTAACACCAGCCTTTTATTCAACTAACGCTGGTAATTTGATCTCTAATGGAGCCTGCAGGAGTTCAGGCGGGAGCTCAGAGGATTTGAAAAAACAAACAGGGATAAATAACTCAGCAACAGAAATAAAACTAATGCGATTCAGAAAAGTCCTCTTCAGGGTTACAACATTCAGCGCAGAAAGAATCAGCCTTGTTTATAAAGGATAAAACCAAAAGCCATGAAGGATGATGCCCAGAGCTCAAACAGACTGCTCATATGAAACCTATACAGGTGGCCATGTAGGTGGCAGGTCACGTTAGGTGGGCGGCGCTTTGAGAGTCCAAGACGTGGCTGCAGACGGCGAGGTGTGTGTAACATCAGGACCGAGATAAATGAATGGAAGCATTAAAAAAGTCTTATTAAATGTCATGACAATTGCTACAGAGCCGGGAAAATCTGCTTTTCGTTTCCATGCTTCACACACTCGGACTGTGCCTCAGCAGAGTTTTAAGTTCACCTCATTAACACAGTTGAGACGAGTCCAAGGTCTATTTTTTTTTCTCATTCTTACTGTTCTTATTGTTTCAGTTGTTTATCTCATTGTCAATTCTTACACTTTTACTCTTTAATATAGCTGATTTTACCTTGTTTTTAACTGATACAGCCACGTGTTTTTCTTTTATTGCCATTTGATTTTAATTGGGTCTCTATGTTTTGTATGGACCTCTGCACCATAAAAATAAGGGATCTGGCTCAGTGTGTCCTCTGAAGTTTTAAATTGATTTTAAAGTGACGACGATGATGATGATATGATATAATTATAAGTTATAAAAATGTATTTGATACTAAAATCCTTGTGAAGAGGAAATTTTAAAGTTAAAAATATGAAAGGCTTCCTTTTATAAGTGATTACTGTCCCATCCTCTTTAATTTTCCTTTAAAGTGATGGTTCAGATCCATATCGTGGTATTCACTGCTGTATGTGAGTGTAATAACATCCACCAAGTTTGGTCCATTAACTCTTTTCCTGTCAAGAAAACAAGAACATTTCTGGGAGTGATCTTTTCCAAAGGAGAGGAGGAGAGAGGAGAGGAGAGGAGAGGAGAGGAGAGGAGAGGAGGAGAGGAAAGGGGAAGGGAGGAGAGGAGATGAGAGGAGAGAAGAGAGGGCTTTCTTGTAATTATTCCATTGCAACAAATTTGTGGTTCTCTTACAATTGTTTGTATATGCACATTTTTCAAGAAAGAAAAAAAGCAGTAAAATTTACCATTTAGAGGTTAATTTTCAGTCATTTCTCCCAGGGGAGGCTAAAGTGATGCCCCCTGATGCCAGGGGGCTGAGACAGAGGTTTGGCAGAGAGAGCAGAGAGCAACATCAGGGAGCGTTGTGGGCAGAGATGCTCACTGAGTTTGATGGTGCATCCTGGGGATTCCCCTCCAGCGCCCCGGACTGATGACGGGACACGATCGAAAAATGTTCACTGCCTATTGAATTAGGAAGCTGTTTGATACACGCTGCAAACGTCTAAACCGAAAGTGAAACCTAAGTCTCCCAACTGCAACCTCCAGATGACACAACATAAATGATGCGCAGACCGAGCCACTGAGGCTGCAGTCGTGTCGACATCATAAAAAATCAGCTGAGGGACTGATCTCAGGTGAAGCCAGCGAGCACTTCAGTTTTTCTGGAAATAAAAGTTATTGTGAAACGTCTGCCTGCAGTAAGAAACAGAGACACTGTTTGCTTTAAATGTGTGGGAACTGGCTCTGTTACATTAGTACAGAGACCTGCGCAATGATATTGTCATTCAATTAGATTTTTCAGTTCAGTTTATTTGTGTAACACTTTTCACACAACTGAATGCAACGCAATGTGCCTCACAACATGAACATGATATTTAAAAAGCCACTAAAACCAAACAGATGAAAGGATAAAATGAGAAGTAAAATACCAGATAAATTTTTAATGCAAGACAAATAAGAGGTCGGTGCATACTAACAAGCATGATGCAAGGAAAAAACACAGAGCATACATCCATCTGCAAACACTGCACACACCGAGACAGTAAGCTGAATCACAAGAGAGGAAAATAACAGGAGACTTACCTGTCCGTCTGTGTTTTAATGCTGTGCAGCCGGCGTCTGTGCAGAGGAGAAGCTGCTGCCTGGACTCCCAGTGACGAGCCGGCTGGTTTTATAGCTGCACACCACGTGATTTCTTGTAAACGCTCTAGTAGTCCAGTCATTTTATGAGAAACCCAAGGACAAATTGCAAGAGAAGCAAACTCAACTGATTTTGTATCCTCAGTTTGTCCTGAGTGAGGGAAAAAAAAGTCCCAAGAAATCCCATTGGTGGAAAGTTTTGAAAATCACCTCTATATGACCATATAATACCAAAAAACACTGTTTTTAACATACAGGGGAAAGGGGTTCAAATTTTTTACTTTCAGATATCACTATAAAAATTCACAAGTTGATTACACACACAAAGACAAGAAAAAAATTATTATTATTATTAAAATTATTCTGTTTACACATGCTTATCACACATTATCTGATTTGATATGCGCTAATAAGGAATATAAAGGAATAAATGCCAGAAGAGAAATTTAAACAGTGAATTAAAAGGTTACTAGATATACAGTAACCTTTTAATTCACTGAGAACTTACAGAGAACTTAGAGTTACAATGGCACCGGCCATCAAGATTGCTCTAAATACTGACACTACCAAGGAAGAACACAGTCCATTTACTTCTGAGCCTCTAGAAAAGGGGTGACAGTGTATAAAACTGCCTGTAATTCCTTGACAGTTAATGCCATATTTTTGTTCAAACCCTTTAATTAAAGCTAATAGTCTGCACTTCAATCACGTCTTGATTACATTTCAAATCCACTGTGGTGGTATACAAGAGTAAAATTATGAATATTGTGGTACTGTCCTGATACTTCTGGACCTAACTGTATGTTCAGTAAATTTGCCAAAGTAAAGCTAATTTTAAAGACCAAAAATTTAAGTAAAAACAACACAAAATAGATTGCATTAAAAAAAAAAAAAAAAATCTGACCTCAAAAACATTTGACGCAAACATGCCAATCATTTTGCCAGTTTTTGTGGCCTCAGCTTCCACCTGCTGTACTGCACTAACAGATGCGCTCCTCTTGCAGATGTTCATTTACTGCATTATATACTGTCACTATACTATACTATCATATACTGTTGTCCATTCACATTTCAGAGTGACTGGACAACAAAGTGCGATGTGCAATCTTATGAAGTGCAATAAAAACAAATGCTTTTGCTCCTTGCTCATGGCAGCCAGGGCAGTAATTCCCTGCAGGAGCTCCTTTGGCGGGCGGGCCGGGCGAACACGCCAGAGGTTTACATCGCCTGCGTCCTCCGCTCTGTTGTGTGATCTGCAATAATGACGAGTCGAGAAACCGGTCTGTACTTTTGAAAATTCACTCCTAGTCAGGCATCTGAACCTCGAGTGTTTAATGAGGTACAAAGAAGCCTGGTGTTTAGTCTTTAAATTACACAATAAGGCATACAGGGATTTTTTTTTTTTTTTTTTACGCTTTAATTGCACAGAAACAACAAGGTACATGCTGTTCAGCCCCTCTTACTCTGTGTCACACCGGGCATGTGTGTAATTAAAAGAATAAATGCCAGGCCAGTTGTACCTCGTTTTATATATTCTATAGTATTTTGGATTTTATAATGACTCAGTATGAACCTTTATGTGCTGGTTTAGTGCGTCATATTGAACGTTTGGAAACTGGAGTGGAGCTTTTACTGTACAGAGTGATGACTCAGCTGGAAATACTGTGGCTTTCAGTTTTCATTTATCATAATGCCACGTATGTGTCCTGAACTTTATTAAAGTCCCCTTCCACTCAAAAATGTGTTATTCTTACATTTCTTACACGCTCTCCACTGACTCGTGTCTGTGCAAAATTTGCTATAAGAGACGCGTGTGTGTGTTTGTGTGTGAGCATGCCCAGCTGGATTTGGTGTTTTATTTTGAAAGGAAAAAAAAAAAAAAAAACAAGACCAGCTCAAAGAGGCTGCTTCACATGAACAACATTATTGGAACTAAGAGATTTGCTTAAATATATATATATATATATATATATATATATATATATATATATATATTTACTGTTTTCATGGTTAGATAATAAAATACAGCACAATTTTCATTAGTGTCACACGTTGGGACACTAATGAAGAGAGCCGACCCCCTGAGTGTTTTATTTTCAAAAGATCAGCAAGACCAACTGCAAATGGCTGCATAGGATTAGAAGAAGAAGAAGAAGAAGAAGAAGAAGAAGAAGAAGAAGAAGAAGAAGAAGAAGAAGAAGAAGAAGAAGAAGAAGAAGAAGAAGAAATGGAAACATAAAAATAATCCTAAGAGACGACACACTGGCAGAAAAAGGGAGGGAGTGACAGAGGAGTGTCAGTTTATCAGCAACATTACAGTAAACAGTCAGAGGTCAAAGGTCAGAGGTCACATGACTGATCCTGTTGTTGTTGTTGTTGTTGTTTTTCTGCCCTGTGGACTGGTCACTAAACCCCCCGTAACCATGGCAATCAGCTATTTAGCCTCTGAATGTCTCTCTCTCTCTCTCTCTCTCTCTCTCTCTCTCTCTCTCTCTCTCTCTCTCTCTCTCTCTCTCTCTCTCTCTCCCTCTGTGTGTGTGTGTGTGTATGCATGTGTGTGTGTGTGTGTGTGTGTGCGCTGGACTAAAGCAACAGATTAACAAAGAGACAGATTATGTAACAGTGTTGGTTTAGGAACATGAAATGACTGCTGCTATTGAACAGAGCCCTCTGCTCTCTGATTGGCTCGTTACCTGTGATGTAACACCTCTCTCTCTCACACACACACACACACACACACCCTCCTCTCCCTCTTCATACTCTCTTATTATTCCAGTGTTCGTTCTTTCTTTCTTTCTTTCTTTCTTTCTTTCATGTTTAGTCTCGGCCTTTCTTCTCCTCTCTCATCTCATTAAGGTTCTCCTCCCCCTCTCCCTTCTTTCATCCGGTTTTCCCTTCTTCTCTTTCTCTCTCGAAACCTCTCTCTATCCTTTTTACCCTTTTTTTCTCCTCCTCCTCCTCCACTCCCATCATCCCTTTCTCCCCCTCCTCACCTTCCTCCTCGTCTCCTCCTAATACCACAAACATTAAAATGCTAAAATAGCCTTCCAAAAAGAAAGAAAAAAGAAAAGAAAGAAAAAATTCAATACAAATGTTAAAAATTACTATACCAGTGAATGCTAAACACAAAAACAAACCAAAAAAATGATAATAATTGGCAAAAAATAATAAATGAGACTTTTTTGGTTTTCAAATGGGATTATACGTACCCCTAGTGGTATGTTGGAGTACTGCAGGTATTTTAAAAATATCAGTCATGCATAATTCCAAAAATAATCAGCCCATGCTAAAATAAGTTTAATAAACATATATAAATAATAAATAAAAATAAAAGGAGATGTTTTTGCACTGGTCAGGAGGAACGTGGCTGGAAAAACAAAAAATCAAAGTGGGAACATTATTGGAAAAAGTTTGAGAACCACTGATACACACCGCTCCACATCTGTAATGGAGTCCACTGTGAAAATAAAATTTAAAAAAAAGTAAATTCCACTCAGTTTGTCCCTCACCGCCATTTGTCCTTTCCTTTCTTTCCCTCCTTCCCCCCTCCTTTCCTTCCCTCGCTCCCTTCCTCCCTTTAACCCATTCATGTCTTTCCTCTCCTCCTCCTCCCCCTCCTTCTGTCTGCTCTGCTATTCAGTCATCCTCCTTTTGTTATGACTGCCCATCTGCTCACACACACACACACACACACACACACACACCCCTCCTCTTGTCTATTTTCTTTCTCTTTTTGTTATAACTGGTGTATAGACCCACTAGAATATTACCTCAAATCAGCAACTTGAGGGCGTAAATGACTCATTTGAGGCTACGAGGTAATTAATTGTGCATTTCCTCGCCTCCTCGTCAACACATGCATGGACCGTTTGGATTTAACGCAGCTTTATTTGGATCTTGGGCTGAAATAAGAGGATATTCTTATATCCTCAGCATATCCTTAAAACTCACAACGACGTAATTTGCACCCTTGAATAACGTCATTTGTACCCCGGCGTTACTAATTCCAGGGCACAAATTATTAAAATATTCTCCGAGGGGTCCAGCTCAGCACTGTTTGAATTCGTTATATTTCAAAACGCACATTAGTTCACTTTTGTGCAGTTTGTGTGTTATTCTGTGTTTGTCTGCAGTTTGTATTTTTATGTTAAGTGCAGAGCCCGACATTACGTTACAATGCAGCTCGGTGTATTTTTATTGCATCTCTGGCTTCATAAGACATCATATTTTAGCTCACACTGCTGATCGCTGCCGCTCAGCGAAACAAACACATTTAGGCTGCAGATTAGTCCTCTTATTGGTTTCCTTTAGTTTGGTTGTCTAACTTCCACCCTCCTGTTATGTTCACATTTACTAACATCTTTTATGTTTGAGCTCAATTTAACCCCAGCAGTTTAAACCTCCACAAAATTATTATAACTAAAATTGTTACCAAAGTTTATGTGTCAAGTACTTTATGTTTCTTTGTTGACAACCTAAATAGCCCTTTAAATAAAACATAACCCCTCCCCCACCACCACTTATACATCCAATATTCCTATTACGCCACTATGGAAAAATATGCAAATCACCATAAAATCTCACTGATTGACCTAAAATTGAAAAGAAATATAAATTTTGGGTGTTTTAATGGCTTTATATTATGTCTAAGTACAGATTTTTGTTATTTATAATGCGTTACAAAGTGTGTACAGGACATTGAAAACATATCATCATGTGAATTTCATGTTTACCCGGTAGGAAAAGTCATTAAATATGAAGTAAAAAAAAAAAAAAAATTATGTTAATCATTTATTTAGAGACGTTAAACATTGGCTGGGGTAAAATTGACCCCAAACATAATAGGAGGGTTAACATGAGATTCTCCTGTTATTCGGCCGAGCTGATCTGCACGCCCAGCACGCTGCACGTCACCGAGCATGGAGGTCGGTCCCGGCCAAACATCTCCTCCCACAGCTGTGAAAGACAGAGTGCACATCACCACCAGCTGTGCTGACACGGAGCCTAATAATCCGCTAATAATCTGAATAACAGCCGAGTCAGAGTAATAAATAAAAATGAGTTATTTGTGCTGAAAGGGCTGGCGTGAAGCTTTGATCATCTGTTCATGTTGAAGTCTTCCGTGTCTCTCATGACGCTGTCGAGCTCTGGGACGAGCAGGCGGTCTCAGCCCTTCAGTCCACAGTTACCTGTGCACAGGTGAGGTCAGCCTGCCTGGAGCAGCGCCCCCTGTCAGTAACAGAGGACATCACTGCTCTGTTTGCTCTGCCACCAGTGAGATCTGCAAAGTGCCTCAAAGTGAGTTTCCTCGTTGTTTGAGTTTGATAATGCAATGTATTTCTTTAGCCTCATTTCCAGCTGAGTTAGTGTTCACCTGCTGTTGTTGCCTTTGTTCAGATATTTCTTTAATTTGTTCTGAGCAGTTGAGATCTTTTGTTTGTCACTTAAGAATAATTAAAACTAATTTCTTTGCTGTCCATTTGTTGTAAGTGACCGCCTTTTACTGTCCTTAAAGGGGAAGTTCTTGTGAAAATAAAAACTTTTATTGTGGAACCTGTTGCCTCACTCTCCCTAATCTGGTTACTTCAATTCCAGTATCGGATGTCACTAAGCTCCAGCCCTCGCACCAATTAGGTTACACCAAACAGTGCAGTGCAGTCCTCTTATTGGTTTCCTTTAGTTTGGTTGTCTATCTTTAACCCTCCTGTTATGTTCACATTTACTAACATCTTTTATGTTTGAGCTCAATTTGGCCCCAGCAGTTTAAACCTCCACAAAATTATTATAACTAAAATTGTTAGCAAAGTTTATGTATCAGGTACTTTATGTTTCTTTGTTGACGACCTAAATAGCTCTTTAAATAAAGATTTCATGTAATCTGGTGTTTCTCTCTGGTTGGAATAAATCTATTCTTTCTGCTCATCAGGTGATGGGACGGGTTTCCGGGAGGGTCAGAAACACAACCGGCTCTGTGGCTGATTGAACGCCTCTGCGGGCTAAACCTCAGCTCCTCAGGGAACACCTGCTCACCTGATGGGCTGTGTAATCCCTGACAAAAAAAAAAAAAAAAATCTGCCTCTGTTCTTTGTTCTTTCCTCTCTGCTCTGCCTTGGAGCTCCTCCATCCTTCATGGCTCTTGATGTCGTTGTTCTCTCCTGAATCGATCTGTGTTTGTTGGTGGATAAAAATCTCACATGTACTTCACTTTGGATGAATGTGCCAAATGTGACGTGTAAATTGTAAATTAAAAGTTGTCAGAAAAGGTGAACAAAGCCGGGATGCACCTGTTCATCGAGCAAATCGAAAAAGCTGCTGGGAAAAGTCTGCAGGCTTCCTGTTACAAGAATAAAAGTCCCTGTGTTCCAAACCGCATACTTCTGCTTTTTACTTTTAGTATGTACTACAGCTGCCCTTACAAAGTATGCAGTGTAGTATGCAGTATGCATGCGTATGCATACTATTGGGACACACTACATACATCATCCCTGACCTTTGACCCTTTTGCTCACTTCCGTCCGTCGCTCCACATTTGAATGTTGTTGTCAAAATGGCGGTGCTGTTTCATACTGCGCTGTCCTCTGTCATGTTTCTGATCTTCTGTCTTCCTGTCGCTGCTGCTGTACCTGAGCCAGGTGTGTGTGTTGTCTTCTGTATGTGGGCGTGGCTTGTACATGCAGCTCAGTCAGTGTGGCATAATGTCTGCTGTGCAAAGGATTGTGGGTCAGAATGGCCGGAGCAGCATGCTGACATGCATACTGCGAAATCTGACCGGATGTAGTAGAACATCCTGGTACTCTTGGCATACTGCATCTGACATACTATGTACTGGGACATACTCATTCTTTTTTTTTTTTTTTTTTGCATACTAAATAGTATGGTAGTATGGGTACTGGAACGCAGTTACACTCTGATGGACGACCTGATGGGGGCGCCACCGCCGTCCAACACGACTTTGCCTGGATTATATTTAGATTTCATGCAGATTAGACGCTTCCCAGCAGGCAGAACCACTTTGAGTATTTAAAAAAAAAAAAAAAAGAAAAAAAAAGAAAAAACTTGTAAATGTACTTGTAAATGTTGTAGTTGATTATTTGAATGTTTTAACTGAGTGAGGCTCTGAGTGTTGAAACTGTAAATAAAGTGTCTTGAATGGGATTTTTGCCACCCAAACTAACCCCGCCCACTTCCCACCTCTGTTTCCATTGTTCCTTTTTGTTTATTTATTCAAACTTTATTCTGATGTTGATCTTTCCTCTTGTTGTTGTTGTTGTTGTTGTTGTTGTTGTTTTTCTCTGAATGAAATAAACAGACTGAGGTCTTGAATATTTGTTTCAGTCGTGGCGTGTGACTGTGTAACTGGCTGTGTATGGTGTGTGTGTTGTGAAAGTGTGTGTAACTGCTCGGTGTTTGTAACAGAGTAATAAATCAGATAATTAATCAATCAGTTATCATAAGTCAATCAGTCAATCAGAGTATTTTGGATATAACTGAGCAAACAGAGCAGGAGAGCTTTGTCTGGTTGTTGTTGTGAGGCTCACATTCTGTCTGTCTCTCAGTCTCACTCTCTCTCACACACACACACACACACACACACACACACACACACACACACAGGCTCTCTCTGCTTGTGTGTGTCCCATTGTCACTGCCACAGCGACCCACAAAGCAGCCAGATGATGTCACCAGTGTAACCCCCCCATCCCCCGCACTAATACCCCTCCCCCCTGTGTGAGTGTGTGTGAGTGTGTATCTGTGTGAGTGTGTGTGTGTGTGTGTCTCCTGTCATTGAGCAAATGACTGATTCATTATGCATGTTAGTCAGTGCCACAAAGCAGGCATTGGCAAATCACATGTGTTTGCTTGTGTGTGTGTGTGCGCGTGCGGGCACGTGTGTGTGTGTGTGCGCGTGTGCACGTATGTGTGTGGGAGTGTGTGTGTGTGTGTGTGTGTGAGTCTGTATGTCTCTTTCTATGCAGTGAAAAATCATTTGTTAGATAATGACGTATGTAGATCTGCTGGTGTGGATTTTTTTTTCTGACACACACACACACACACAAACACACACAACATGCTGCTGTGTTACAGCGGTTCATATGAATGTTGGAGTGTGTGTGAATTGGAATTACTGACACAAATCCTTGCATCCTGCCAACTGCCGGCATCACTGCGATGACATCACACCTGCTGACATCACTGTGATGTCAGCAGCCACTCGCTCGGAAACTTTATCGACAGCCTCGTTCGGCTCAGAGCGTCACTCTGCGCTCCTTTAACCAGAAAAAATCATAACGTGACCATAACTTTGTTTTATTGTCCAACAGTTCAATCAAACGCGGTGGAACGTGTCTGAATGTTCTCCACAAAAACAAGAGAACGTGTAATTAAAACCACAGGTGCCCCTTTTCCACCAAAAAGAACCCGGTGCTGGTTCGGTGCTGGTGCTAGAGCCGGTGCTTCACTGGTTCCAACAAAGAACCGGTTTGCTTTTCCACCGGCCGAGAGCCAAGTCAGAGCCACGTCATGACGTCATCATAAAACGTGATCAGGTGGGTGTGCGAGACGCTCGCTCGGAATCACAGTAACCAACATGGACGACAAACGGACGTAGCGATGCAAATACTGCTCATGTCTTTAAGCCTACATTGCGATCCAGAGGCAAAAAACGCAATAATTGCTGCCTATCTGTCGTATTTGTGGTCGGAACAAACGACGACTACGTTTGAGGAGAGAGGTAATTATCGAAGAGCGGTCTGTAGCCCCGCCCACCAATGACGTGGTGGGTCGCGTCATCGGTTCTTTCTCTGGCTCCTGTTTAGCCCCTGCTCCAAGTTGGTGCTTGCCTGGAACCGATTTGGAACCAGTTTGGCCGTTGAACCTGACGAGCTCAGCTGAGGCACCGACACGCTTCGTTCCACCAGAGCTCTGCTGCAGATAAAACCAAACCTGGTTCAGTATTAAAGCAACTGCAGTGATTTGATCATAAACAGAATAATGAAACCAGACGGTGATGGTCACTTACCAAAACGACAACGTGACCAAATGAACGTTTGAGCCTGAAATAACAGCTTGCAGGCTGCTGGAGCCGAGGAGGCATAACAGTGAAGAAAAAAGGACATTATCCTTCATCCAACCAGAACATTACGTTACGATGAGAAACACCTGTGATGTGTAGCGTATCTTATGTTATGTAGAAGAAGAAGAAGAAGAAGAAGAAGAAGTAGAAAGCACCCAGGGTGTTGTTTCTGGTCTCTCTTGACTTGTTTGTTCTTTTTCTTTGCGTGTAAAGACTGAAAGCGACGCAGAAATCCTTTACAGTGTAGATGAAGCTGATGCTCACATGTGGCCACTAGAGGGAGCCTGACTGTGCAGAGCTGTTCTGTTTCACTGCTCCTTTCATTTCCATGCAGGGAGTCTGAAACTGTGTCAGTAACAACCTGACATGTCCCACCACACTGCGTCCCACTGTGTGTGTGTGTGTGTGTGTGTGTGTGTGTGTGTGTGTGTGTGTGTGTGTCCATGTTTACCAAGGTGAGTCATGTGTCCGTCCGTCATTTGAGCCGGGAGTGACTGACTTAGTGTGCGCTGTAGTAAACTACTAATCTGTCACCCTGGCGATGTTTCACACACACACACACACACACACACACACACACACACACACACACACACACACACACACACACACACACACACACACACACTTGACTCCTCAGGCCAGCTACACAAGCTTCATTGATGCTTTGGACAGTAGTAAACACACACAAAGAAAAACACACTCCATCTTGACCTTTTGCTCTCTCAGACACACACACACACACAGATAGATGGTGTTATGTAACAGAGTGTTTTGCTGTCCTGTTGTTGTTGTTCAGTGACATTAAAGATGACTAAGCCGTCGTCTTGCTGCGATATTCCACTTCCTGTTCCTCACAGGCTCGAGCTCAACATTTATCAACTCACTGACACTCACTGGCACTGAGACTCACTGAGACTGAGACTCACTGACACTGAGACTTACTGACACTCACTGACACTGACACTCACTGACACTCACTGACACTGAGACTTACTGACACTCACTGACACTGAGACTTACTGACACTCACTGACACTCACTGACACTGACACTCACTGACACTCACTGAGACTCACTGACACTGACACTCACTGACACTCACTGACACTGAGACTCACTGACACTCACTGACACTGAGACTCACTGAAACTCACTGACACTGACACTCACTGACACTCACTGACACTGAGACTCACTGACACTCACTGACACTCACTGACACTGAGACTCACTGACACTCACTGACACTCATTGACACTGACACTTACTGACACTGAGACTCACTGACACTCACTGACACTCACTGACACTCACTGCACTGACACTCACTGACACTCACTGACACTGAGACTCACTGAGACTCACTCACACTCACTGACACTGACACTCACTGACACTCATTGACACTCATTGACACTGACACTCACTGACACTCACTGACACTGACTGACACTCACTGACACTGAGACTCACTGACACTCAGACTCACTGACACTCACTGACACTCACTGACATTCACTGACACTAACTGACACTCACTGACACTCATTGACACTGACACTCACTGACACTCACTGACACTCATTGACACTGACACTCACTGACACTCATTGACACTGATACTCACTGACACTCACTGACACTCACTGACACTCACTGACACTCATTGACACTGATACTCACTGACACTGACACTCACTGACACTCACTGACACTCATTGACACTGATACTCACTGACACTCACTGACACTGACACTCACTGACACTCAGAGTCTCACTGACACTCACTGACACTGACACTCACTGACACTCACTGACACTCACTGAGACTGACACTCACTGACACTCACTGACACTCACTGACACTGAGACTCACTGAGACTCACTGACACTGAGACTCACTGACACTCACTGACACTGACACTCACTGACACTCACTGACACTCATTGACACTGATACTCACTGACACTCACTGACACTGACACTCACTGACACTCACTGACACTCACTGACAATCACTGACACTCACTGACAATCACTGACACTGACACTCACTGACACTCACTGACACTCACTGACACTCTCTGAGACTCACTGACACTCACTGAGACTGACTCTCACTGACACTCACTGACACTGACACTCTCTGAGACTCACTGACACTGATACTCACTGACACTCACTGACACTGACACTCACTGACACTCACTGACAATCACTGACACTCACTGACAATCACTGACACTGACACTCACTGACACTCACTGAGACTGACACTCACTGACACTCACTGACACTGACACTCTCTGAGACTCACTGACACTCACTGACACTGACACTCACTGAGACTGACTCTCACTGACACTCACTGACACTGACACTCTCTGAGACTCACTGACACTCACTGACACTCACTGACACTGATACTCACTGACACTCACTGACACTGACACTCACTGACACTCAGAGTCTCACTGACACTCACTGACACTGACACTCACTGACACTCACTGACACTCACTGAGACTGACACTCACTGACACTCACTGACACTGACACTCTCTGAGACTCACTGACACTCACTGACACTGAGACTCACTGACACTCACTGACACTGACACTCACTGACACTCACTGACACTCATTGACACTGATACTCACTGACACTCACTGACACTGACACTCACTGACAATCACTGACACTCACTGACAATCACTGACACTCACTGACACTCACTGACACTCTCTGAGACTCACTGACACTCACTGACACTCACTGACACTCACTGACACTCTCTGAGACTCACTGACACTCACTGAGACTGACTCTCACTGACACTCACTGACACTGACACTCTCTGAGACTCACTGACACTGATACTCACTGACACTCACTGACACTGACACTCACTGACACTCACTGACAATCACTGACACTCACTGACAATCACTGACACTGACACTCACTGACACTCACTGACACTCACTGAGACTGACACTCACTGACACTCACTGACACTGACACTCTCTGAGACTCACTGACACTCACTGACACTGACACTCACTGAGACTGACTCTCACTGACACTCACTGACACTGACACTCACTGACACTGACTCTCACTGACACTGAGACTCACTGACACTCACTGACACTCACTGACACTGACACTCACTGAGACTGACTCTCACTGACACTCACTGACACTCACTGACACTGACACTCACTGACACTGACTCTCACTGACACTCACTGACACTGACACTCACTGACACTGACTCTCACTGACACTCACTGACACTGACACTCACTGACACTGACTCTCACTGACACTCACTGACACTGACACTCACTGACACTGACACTCACTGACACTGACACTCACTGACACTCACTGACACTGACACTCACTGAGACTGACTCTCACTGACACTCACTGACACTCACTGACACTGACACTCACTGACACTGACTCTCACTGACACTCACTGACACTGACACTCTCTGAGACTCACTGACACTCACTGACACTCACTGACACTCACTGAGACTGACACTTTCTGAGACTCACTGACACTGACACTCACTGACACTCACTGAATGTCCCAGGTTTCCACAAACACTTTGGGACAATAGCAGCATCACAGAAATCACTTATTGTGGCAACAGCACACACTCGCGCACACACACACACACACACACACACACACACACACACACACACCAAAGCTTCAGTTTCAGGGCGTTTTGGACAGTGTTATAAAAGTCTTCAGTGAATCAGACGCCGGTGTAACGACGAGTCTGATGATTGAGGTCTAAACTACACACACACACACACACACACACACATGACAAGAAGAAAACAGGCACTGAGTGGCTTGTACTTATATGACGTTCACTGATTATAATGTTTATGCATCATTTAGCTGATCCAGGGTTTCCCACATGTTTCCCTTCACTCTGTATGTGAGGACCTCCCCTCACTGCGTTTTACTGCCATATATTTCACTCCTCATGACAGTTTATATTCCCTTAATATCCAAGTATGACTGGTTCACGCCGGCTATATTTAGGCTCCCGCAGACAAAACCTAGGCAGAGAGGAAGTGCAGGCAGCAGCGTGACCGCTTCTATGATTAGTCCGTGTTCAGCCCAGCCCGACGCTTCACACCCAGAAACCGTCAGCCTCGTCAAAAACATTGACGGCTTTGACTTCCGGAAACCAAATTTTTGTCGCCGCCGCGTTCTTCAAAGATGCTGAGCTGGCATTTTTAGGACACACGTTGTCACTTCGGAAGCAGATAACCCTCCATGTGGTGAAGCTGGAGGGGAACACCAAGTGGTTTCTTCACATTTCAGTACTGGATTTCCACAATTTTTCTGTTTTACTGGCATATTTTATTTTTCTATTTTCACATTAACAGCCATGCCCCCCCAAAAACCCCAATAAAGATGGAGTCGGCGCAAGGGTGGCTAACCAGGAATAATCCCGTTCCTATGATTCCTATGAAGGCTGCCAAAGTTTCACAGAAGTGTTGTATATTTTTCTAAGATGATATGTGATCTTTTTCAAAAGGAATACACGCGTTCATTTCCAAAGACCATGTTGTCAGTGAGAGGAGGGGAATCAGATTTCCGTGTCACTGCTGTGCATTTCCTGGCCACACAGAAAGGCAGTTTTCAAAAATGTAATTTGGGATTTGGTTAAAGATTTAACTGAACTAAACATTTACTGATTTCTCCATATCAGTAAATGCAGGTAAAGTTATTTTACGGCCCAAGTTCATGACATGAGAC
Organism: Myripristis murdjan; assembly: GCF_902150065.1. Taxonomy (NCBI): domain Eukaryota; kingdom Metazoa; phylum Chordata; class Actinopteri; order Holocentriformes; family Holocentridae; genus Myripristis; species Myripristis murdjan. The sequence continues at coordinate 32,153,188 of NC_043987.1, read as the reverse complement.
GTCTTTTTTCATCACAATTCTCCAACAGGTGTGAGTTCGTTTTGTCTCAGAGGTGTTTTTGGTGACACTCCTTTCCATATTTTAATGATTTTAATTTTTACCAATGCTGTTTTCTTGTAATTTTTTTTTTTTTTTTTTTTTTTTTTTTAAATGCAAGGTCATTCATTTCCCAACCAAACTCAAACCAGCAACCTTCCCAACAGGCTAATCCCCAGTGTCCAAGGAGCTAAAAGGAGATGAAATACACAGATTAAGATTAATCCAGCACAAATTAACTTCTCTTAAAACCACAATCTTTTTTTTAATTTCCAAGATGTGCATTTCAGATCCACATGATCCACTGTGCAAATCAGACAGCTTCGGAGTTTCTGTAAGGTTTATTTATTTATTTATTTATTTATTTATTTTCACTTTGACAGAGTTAGGCTAACGACTCCCACAGACTTCAAGTGTTTGTGCTAAGCTAACAGGAAATGCTGCCCATAGAAATTGAACCAGTGGACGCACAGAGGTGGAAATGGGATTAAACATCTGCTCTCAGTCTGGGGAAAAAGTTGGAAAAAGCGGATTTTGCCCGGAACGTTGGCGCGTTTCCTTTAAGGTTTTGGTTTTGGTGCAGTAAAGCATGGATATGGTTCATCATTTATGTTATTTATGTTTTGAGGTGTAATGCTCCTTTAAGCTGCAGTTTGTTGACAGCAGCCAGATGTGAGGTCGATGTGTCTGATATGAAAAACTGATCTCAGGGAGGCGGACCTGACCGGGATTTGCCGATTTCCAGGATGCGGTCCATCACTCACAGGGACCTCCGGGAGAGAGGGCATGTCTGGAAAGGCAGACAAAATATACATCATACATACAAGACGCACACACACACACAGACATACACACACATACACACACTCTCTCTCTGTGTAGCTCTATGTAGCCCCAAGCTAGCGTTAGCTCATAGCATCTGCTGGTTATTGATTTCCAGTAATTTCACATGAGCCAGTATTGACCTGTGTGTGTACACGTCCACTGACACACAGCCAACATGATGGATACTGGCCTGGGGTCTGTGTGTGTGTGTGTGTGTGTGTGTGTGATAATGGCCCACAGGGTTAGGTCAGAGTTGAATGGCGACTCTGTGATTCAATAGCAACCAGCAAGCGCAGCATATAGACAGAGAGAGAGAGAGAGGTGGGCGAGAGACAGTGGCAGAGTAAGAGGAGAGAGAGAGAATGGATGTTTGTGTGTATGTCGCTCTGTCATTGCAAGACTTGCTGTGTAAACAGAACGACAGAGAGATGAGCTCATCTCAAATGAGACAAGAAGACAATCAGACAGATTGTGTGTGTGTGTGTGTGTGTGTGTGTGTGTGTGTGTGTGTGTGTGTGTGTGAGTGAGTGTGTGGGTGTGCGGGAGGAGGTTCTCCATCTCAACTATGTGTTAATGGAGATGCATAGTGAACCTCTCCTCCTCTCTCCTCCTTCTCTCCTCTCCTTTCTGCTCTTCTAACATTTATGTGCCACAGAGTTTGACATAATTACAGATCACTACAACTGCATTTCAACTCTATAATAATAATAAAACTATAATTTAGAATATCTCTAATTACGTTATGGCTCGGCAGAATGAGAGTTAGAGACGTATCCAGTCTGAGATATCTCTAATCCAACTTCATTTCAAGATATCTACAACTTGATTATAGATTATCTTAGATTGTGCTGTCGTTGTTATTGTGATGAGTCAAAACGTCATTTAAGATAAAAAAAAAAAAAAAAAAAAACAGGACAACATGGACATAAGACAGATATCTTGATTTGGACTGTTACTGATATGTTAAACAGGACTTGCCAAGAATTGTTATTGATGTCTGCAGTGTGAATTAAAAATATCTGCAGCTGAACTGGAGATATCTGTAATTTAGACACCTCTCCTATGTGAATGGTAGAAGTAATTTGAAGTACACTAAAAAAAATATTTAAAGATAGCTAAAATGAGTGTTTTTTTTTTTTTTTTTTTTAAAGCTGCGGTAAGTGAATTCTGACCACTAGAGGGCGTTGTGGGCTCAAACTCTGTTTTCTAACCCGTCTTGCTTCTGGGTTCAAGGCAGCTTGGTGGTACAAAACCGAAAAGCTCCTGTTGGATTATTTGGATTATTTTGTCTCTGAGCTCCGGTTTGAAAATGCGGTGAAGCTGCAGACCTTCGGCTACAAGGTGGCGCTGCTTTCAATGAACTTTCTCTGTGGCCGCCGATCTGAGATTTGGATCTGTTCATCTGCAGAATGGGACGTTTCAGAGACGCTTTGGACAAGGCCAAAGAGGCGAGGAGGTGAAGAAGAGGAGGAGCTTGTTTAGAAATATATAATAATAATATAAAGATCAAACCAGGAAATAACAAAACAGGCTGTGCTGTAAATTGACTGGTGGAAAGAAAACCTGCAGTTATGACCGTCACATTGTCATTTTACTGTAAATAAATAAATAAAAATGCATGTGGCTTTCATTAGAGTTTTTAAGTCAAAATGAATCGTAATTATACCATGAATGGATGGATGGATGGATGGATGGATGAGTATCCAGTCCCACTAACACGTGTTCAGATGTTTGTACTTCCTCGTCTTCATCCTCCTCCTCTGACATCTGATGCTCGCATGCCGTGAGGAGTCAGATCATGGAGCGGGTGTCGCCTTACAGGGACATGTGTTTAACAGGAGGAGAGGATGCTCAGCATGTGTGTGTGTGTGTGTGTGTGTGTAATATGAACTAGTGATTATTGACTGACATGCTGAATGGCTCCAACACATCTGTTAGTGAAGGCAGCCGTGCATGCAGGAGCAACCATTAAAGGAACATCCATCCACCTGTGTGTGCGAATGTAACCACACAGCTGAATGTGTGTTATCAGCCTTTATCACTCCCACAGGTATGGGTTAAGGCTCATTTATGCTCAACATTAAATACAGATATGGATATTGATCAAGCTTTCTGTCTGTACTTTGTGTTCATTTTGTCCGTATTTGCGCAGGTTTTCAGGAAGCTTACGGTTATGGACGAAACAGAGCAGCACCGCAGGAAATTGTGGCGGCAGCACAGCCGATAGTTCAAAATAGACCAGACTATGAGCAAGACAAGAAGAAGAAATTTTAAAAATACATAATATTAGAGAAAAGAATTGTCCGTACTCCTGTGGTGATACGTTTTAAGACCTCACAGACCGCCATCCTCCTGTGGTGATGCGTTTAATGACCTCACAGACCACTGTTCTCCTGTGACGATGCGTTTAATGACCTCACAGACCAATGTTCTCCTGTGGCGATTCGTTTAATGACCTCACAGACCACTGTTCTCCTGTGGCGATTTGTTTAATGACCTCACAGACCACTGTTCTCCTGTGGTAATGCGTTTAATGACCTCAAAGACCACTGTTCTCCTGTGGTGATGTGTTTAATGGCCTCACAGACCACCCTCCTCCTGTGGTGATGTGGTCAATGACCTCACAGACCACCGTACTCCTGTGGTGATGCGTTTTAAGACCTCACAGACCTCCAGCATCCATAACGCCGCCTCCTCTTCTGCCTCTTTGTAGCAGCTCCATTATGACGATCTCCTCCACCATCACCATGTTTGCTGCTGTCAGAAACTTTTGACTTTGCGCTGCCCTCTAGTGGATTTATTGCAGAACATCCATGCCTACGTGAAGGGAGCATGGAAGCACATGGGCAGTGACGGCTACATCGTTTGAAATGGACAGATTTATTTTTCTATGTAAAGAGAGCATAAAAGAGCCTTTACGCAGCTTCCCACTGCACCTTTTAGTAGGTTGTCATCACTTATTCCTATCAGTCCATCTTAACCAATCAGATGGCACCCTGGAGCCAGACGTACCGTGATGTAACATAAAGACGAATGAAGGAGGTGGTTGCAGGGTGGAGGCATTAGTCAGACACACCTTCATTCCACACACCTGAGATCGAGTCCTGACTTTAGCCATTAAACGTTAACGGACGTTAACCTAACATCAGCAAACAATGTGTTAAGTTTGCTAAAGTGAGCCATTACCTTTTCCTAAACTTCATTGTCATGACTAACCCTTCCCTAACCACAACTAAGATCCTTCCCTAACCTCAACCAAGACCCTTTCCTAACCTCAACCAAGACCCTTACCTAACCTCAACCAGGACCCTTCCCTAACCACAACCAAGACCCTTTCCTAACCTCAACCAAGACCCTTCCCTAAACTCAACCAAGACCCTTTCCTAACCTCAACCAAGACCCTTACCTGACCTCAACCAAGACCCTTTCCTAACCTCAACCAAGACCCTTTCCTAACCTCAACCAGGACCCTTCCCTAACCACAACCAAGACCCTTTCCTAACCTCAACCAAGACCCTTCCCTAAACTCAACCAAGACCCTTTCCTAACCTCAACCAAGACCCTTCCCTAAACTCAACCAAGACCCTTTCCTAACCTCAACCAAGACCATTCCCTAACCTCAACCAAGACCCTTACCTGACCTCAACCAAGACCCTTCCCTAACCTCAACCAAGACCCATTCCTAACCTCAACCAAGACCCTTCCCTAACCTCAACCAAGACCTGTTCCTAACCTCAACCAAGACCCTTCCCTAAACTCAACCAAGACCCTTCCCTAACCTCAACCAAGACCCATTCCTAACCTCAACCAAGACCCTTCCCTAACCTCAACCAAGATCCTTCCCTAACCTCAACTAAGACCCTTCCCTAACCTCAACCAGGATCCTTCCCTAACCTCAATCAAGACCCTTTCCCAACCACAACCAAGACCCTTCCCTAACCTCAACCAAGACCCTTCCCTAACCTCAACCAGGACCCTTCCCTAACCACAACCAAGACCCTTTCCTAACCTCAACCAAGACCCTTCCCTAAACTCAACCAAGACCTGTTCCTAACCTCAACCAAGACCCTTCCCTAACCTCAACCAAGACCCTTTCCTAACCTCAACCAAGACCCTTACCTGACCTCAACCAAGACCCTTTCCTAACCTCAACCAAGACCCTTACCTGACCTCAACCAAGACCCTTCCCTAACCTCAACCAGGACCCATTCCTAACCTCAACCAAGACCCTTCCCTAACCTCAACCAAGACCTGTTCCTAACCTCAACCAAGACCCTTCCCTAAACTCAACCAAGACCCTTCCCTAACCTCAACCAAGACCCTTCCCTAACCTCAACCAAGACCCTTTCCTTACCTCAACCAAGACCCTTACCTGACCTCAACCAAGACCCTTTCCTAACCTCAACCAAGACCCTTACCTGACCTCAACCAAGACCCTTCCCTAACCTCAACCAGGACCCATTCCTAACCTCAACCAAGACCCTTCCCTAACCTCAACCAAGACCTGTTCCTAACCTCAACCAAGACCCTTCCCTAAACTCAACCAAGACCCTTCCCTAACCTCAACCAAGACCCATTCATAACCTCAACCAAGACCCTTCCCTAACCTCAACCAAGATCCTTCCCTAACCTCAACCAAGACCCTTCCCTAACCTCAACCAGGATCCTTCCCTAACCTCAATCAAGACCCTTTCCCAACCACAACCAAGACCCTTCCCTAACCTCAACCAAGACCCTTCCCTAACCTCAACCAGGACCCTTCCCTAACCACAACCAAGACCCTTTCCTAACCTCAACCAAGACCCTTCCCTAAACTCAACCAAGACCTGTTCCTAACCTCAACCAAGACCCTTCCCTAACCTCAACCAAGACCCTTTCCTAACCTCAACCAAGACCCTTACCTGACCTCAACCAAGACCCTTTCCTAACCTCAACCAAGACCCTTACCTGACCTCAACCAAGACCCTTCCCTAACCTCAACCAAGACCCATTCCTAACCTCAACCAAGACCCTTCCCTAACCTCAACCAAGATCCTTCCCTAACCTCAACCAAGACTCTTCCCTAACCTCAACCAGGATCCTTCCCTAACCTCAATCAAGACCCTTTCCCAACCACAACCAAGACCCTTCCCTAACCTCAACCAAGTAGCTAATGAAAGCTTAGCTAAGTGTCTACAGCTGAAGTTTGAGTGGTTAAGAGTGACTAATGATGAGAATCTTTGATTGCGGCCTCCGACCCACGGGAAGCTGAAACAGGAAACTGTCAGTCGCATCAGGTGCACCGCTCACAGAGCTGAAATGATCGAGGATGAAAACAAGACTTTTTTCTTTACACCGGCTACACTCTCCATTCCCCAAATTTGGCTTAAAAAATAGCTTTTAATTTGAAAAGTGTCTGTTTGTGCCTGCGCCAGATTTCTCCTGGGTCGTAAAAGAGTGAAAACATGTTTGTCCTGTACACAAGACTCACTTTTGTCGGCTAAAACCTGAGAGAAAATCTGCACACTAGATAATGCTCCCATAAAAATGTATTGGTATACCACTTTGTGATATTTCGGGTGGAAGCCAATGTCTGAATAAAGCGCTTTCACCAGAAAGAAATGTTCATCGAAGCAATATCTACCATGTGGACATTTACTTTTTATTTATTTAATATTCATTTTAAAAAAGGCTATGAGCAAATTATCAAGAAAAGACCCCAGAATTAGCAAGAAGTTAGCAATGTAATATTATTTAGAAAAGAATAGTAACCAAATTCTACACTGATTCAGTCACATTTTTAGAGAAAATAACTTTAGAGAAAATAACAATGCTGCGACTACAAATGAATACAACTTTATTTTTTATTTTGTAGGTTTAGTGGAAGAGGAAGATGAAGGAGAGGAGAGCAAATTACAGCAGAGCAGAGTGATAAGAGGAGAGAGGAAGATGATGAGAGATGAAGATGATTAGTAGACTAAATGTGTGTGTGTGTGTGTGTGTGTGTGTGTGTGTGTGTGTAACAAGATCTACTGTGTGTTTACTCTCTAACTCAGCTCTCTAGTTGCACTGCCTTCTTGTCACACTTTGTTGTGGTTATGAAACCATGACAGCACAATGACAAGGTTACCACACAGCCACACACACACACACACACACAGCATAATCCAGGCTAATATGTCTATAGGAGCAGAAAGATAGTGGACATGTTACACACACGTCAATAATCGTTCATGTCAGCCTACTGGAAATCGACATCAACGGCATGTGGACACACACACACACACACACACACACACACACATTCTCACACATACAC